>NW_010190942.1:0-325 GCF_000695765.1 Mesitornis unicolor
CCCCCCTCTTCACTCGCCGGCCCTTCCTGGTGGCCTGGAACGTGCCCACCCAGGACTGCAAGCCCCGCTTCCAGGTGTCCTTTGACTTCAGCATCTTCGACCTGCACGCTTCCCCCAACGAGGGCTTTGTAGGGCAGAACCTCACCATCTTCTACAAGGAGCGTCTGGGGCCTACTACACTAGCCAGGGTGAGGCCATCAACGGCGGCGTCCCCCAGAGGAGCAGCCTGTCCGAGCACCTCGCCCACCTCGAGGCGGGCATCAGCAAGTACATCCGCTCGCCCGCCAAGGAGGGGCTGGCCGTCATTGACTGGGAGGAGTGGCGG
>NW_010190942.1:392-1560 GCF_000695765.1 Mesitornis unicolor
ACACCTGGTCCCGCGAGGAGGTGAACAAGCAGGCGGTGTTCGAGTTCGAGTCTGCCGCCCAGCAGTTCATGGTGAGCACCCTGCGCAAGGCCAAGAGGTTTCGCCCCAAGCAGCTCTGGGGCTTCTACCTCTTCCCCGACTGCTACAACCACGACTACAGCAAGAACAAGGAGAGCTACACTGGGCAGTGCCCGGACGTGGAGAAGACACGCAATGACCAGCTGGCGTGGCTCTGGAGGGAGAGCATGGCCCTCTACCCGTCCATCTACCTCGACCTGCTCCTGGCCTCCACTCCGAACAGCCGCAAGTTTGTGCGAGCACGGGTGATGGAGGCCATGCGCATCTCGCAGCAGCATCACGATGGCTACTCCCTGCCTGTCTTTGTCTACACCCGGCCCACCTATGTCCGCAAGCTGGATATGCTCAGCCAGGTAGGGCCGTGCTGCTGGGATGTCCTCATCCAGTGCTCCAAGCACCTGGGTCAGCCAAGGTGATCCCTCTGCCCGCATCCCATCCTGCCCCCTGATGCAGGGTGGCTCTGGAGGCTGGTGGCTGCCCTTGTAGTGTTCCCAGCACCCCTTGGTTTAGGCTGTCACCCCGTGGGGTGCAAAGCACCACACTTTGGCATGGGGCTGGGAGCTGCAGACCCCCCCAGCTCACCCCATCTGTGGGGCTATGACTGAGTGATGGGGTGCCACAAACACCCCCTCCTTGTACAGGCAGGGTGTCCGGCAACAGGACCGGCATTGATGGTCCCTGTCCCCAAGGAAGCACCCGGGAGGCAGCACACGATGGTCCTGGCAGCCAGGACCCTGGGGTACGTGAGCCCGCAGCCTTCCCGCTGTGCTGGCTTAGCCCCCAGGGATGAGGGTGGTGGTGGGGAGCCTCTCCCCAAGGAGCTGGGACAGTCCCCTCTCCCCATGGCCCAGAGCAGAGACGGGGTCTTGACTGCCAGATCGCACACTGTGCTCTTTGGGGTGCACCATGCTGGGGGTGTGGGTGCTGTGTGGGCTCTGGGGGTGCTAACCAGGCTCTGTCCCCACAGCCAGACCTGATCTCCACCATCGGAGAGAGTGCGGCGCTGGGTGCAGCTGGGGCCATCTTGTGGGGTGACACGGACACCATCAAAAACCGGGTAGGTTTGGGGTCATTGTGCCCTTGAGGAGGT
>NW_010190943.1:0-349 GCF_000695765.1 Mesitornis unicolor
AATTTATTTTTTTTTAAGGAGCAAGAAAGAAGCATGTTACAGATCTTGATTAAACATGTCCAGAAATATGTAACACATTTGAACTTGTATGTCCTACACTCAAGTTGGTTTTAAAGGTTGTTAGGCTGAAATGGTATACGTTTTGAATACATTTGGCAGTATTTTTCTTAGCTGAACAGAAGGTGCCTGTGCATTGATTCAATTTCCTGTTACCACTTTTTTTTCATACCATATATAGATTGACTTAATTCCTGGAGCTCAGGGGTGATATACACTGGTATGAGATTATTGGAATAATTATTGGAATAATGTGAGAATATTGGAATAATCACCTAGGGGAAGTGGTGGA
>NW_010190943.1:361-8913 GCF_000695765.1 Mesitornis unicolor
GGTCAGTTTTAAGAGTCAGCTTGACAGGGTGCTGACTCATCTCATTTAAAATGTGCTTTTACCTTGAAAGACTGGACTAGATGATCCTTGTAGTCCCTTCCAACCTGGTATTCTATGATTCTATGAGTTAGAACGAGGCCTGTGTGGTTTCTACTAAAGTAAATTTTTTGAACAGTTTCAGAGACTGTTTTCTCCTGATATTTTGATTATATGTTACAGGTAGTTTATAAATTCAGAATATTTCAGGGCTACTGGCTTAAAAAGCTCACTGCATCCAATGTGGCATATTTTCATTTGATGTCATTACATTGCAAGATAATCCTGGAGTGCTTTGTTGAAATACTGGAACATCTCATTACAGGCTATGATAAAAGCATAGCTACTCTTTCAGCATATCAGACTACTGGCTTAGATTTATCTTCTTAGCTTTAGACATCTACATCTGAGCGAGTCAGCCAGGGCCCCCTTTACAACTGAGGTTAGGAGCTGTCTCTTTCAGCATGTGGTTCATCCTCACCAGACGGACTGCACCCTAAATCTGTGCGCGTCTCTCCACTGATGGCAAATGAAGTCCTGACAACTACAGCAGATGTGGATACATAAGGTTATGTGAGATTTTGCCCTTGCTCTACTGGTATTCACTATTTCTAGATATGCTGTATTGCTGATTCTTCTAATTTAAAGATTATTCTCAAAAATGCTCATCTTACTGACTTTTTTTTGCCATGTGATAAGTTACTGTTGGAAGCGCCAAGGTAGTTTTTTTTTTGGCTTTTAGCAAAACCATAGCACTTTTTAAGAATCCAGAGATGTTTTTTAATTCTCCATATTCCTCTAAATGATTATCTCAATAAAATTTGCACTTACATTGTTAAATACATGGGAAATAGCCACCATTTTTCTTTTCCTAGATTTTAAATAACTGAATTGAAATTATTACAAATTGTTAATATTTTGTACGTAATCTATACAGAAACTCCTTGCTACTGGCTTTTCTTGACAGGATAGAAATTAATAAAAATAATTTTAAAAAAGCCATTTCAGTAGCAACTTTTCTGCAATAATAAGCAAGGAAGTTACAATACTCCCAACAGAATGTGTTACGAACCAGTGCATTCTAAGGGTAGTGACTTTGTACTTTATGCCTTATGCAAACTGTAATTATTATAGATGCAAGTTTGTCAAAGACAAGCTATGCTAGTACTGAAAATGTAAAAGAGTTTGTGAGATTACTTTCCATACTTTTTAAAAAGGTCTTGTAAAACCTCTTTGTGACAGAAAAAGGTTTGCTGCTGTTGTAGGATTTATGAAGCTGATCTAGAGAGCATTTCCTTTAGATACTGAGAATTCTTTTCTGTGCTGTATATTAAAAGGGGATTATCTTCTGCAGAATTTTCCTTAAGTGCTGCGGGCTATATTTATAGGGACTGTCTGCAGTGTTTTGCCACATAGGCGGCACTTTAGGTGTCATTTTTTTTTGTATACAAGCACAGTCATGCGGAAGAACCTTTAAACAACATTTGCTGCACAAACCAAATGTGAAGATTGAAAAGGCTTTGTTTTATTACTATTTAGAAAACAGAATTTCAGCAGTAAAGAGAAGAGTGTTTGATGAAAGAAGCTGGCATTGAACAGAAGCATCTGCATGGTTCTGTAGAAAATTTGACATCTGTGCTTTCCTTCCATCCTTCTCAGCAAATGTTCATATTTGCTGAAAAGGTGATTATAAGCAGCTCAGAAGAGAGAATAAAATAGTTGATAATAGTAGTGCTCCAGCTGAGGGGGTGTTCCTCCTGGAAGCTGATACTACATTTCAATTTCTTCCTACACTGCTTTGAGGAATAAAAAACCAAAAAATCCATTTGACAGTAATTTTGGTTTTGTACAGGGAAATATATTTTTTTCCTCTTCCTCATTTAAATATGTGTGCACATTTAAATAACAGTTCAAAGGCTATGTGTGTCTAACAATAATACACAATGCTTTTGCTTTTTTATACTGGCTTCTTAAGCTAATTGAGGTATTGCGAGCAAACACATAGAGCCAATTCTTTGGCTAGGCTGTAGTGCCATGGTTATGTTAGCTTTAAACAACACATGCCTGTTGAGATCAACTGGGTTCTATTCTAGGGTATTTTTACCTAATTGTTCTGATTTCTGAGAATATTGTGTTGTGATGCATCCCTACGAAATGCTCCTTTTAGAGGTATTACTGTAAAGTAATTACCTGTTTAAGATTGATAAAGGAGCATACAGACATCATGTAATATGTCATTTCCAGTTAATATCTATCTTTAATCATTTAATAACCCAATGCTCTGTCTGCTCCTAAATGTTTAATCAGGAAAGGAAAATATCCTCTCCCAGGTTGGCATGTGCAGTATCTGTTAAAGGCAGAACCACTGCAACTCTAGAGATGAAACTTATAACATCACACTAGTCCCTTATTTTTAGAGGCTAGATTCTTCCCAACGATTGGTATTTAGAAAGCATTTATGTGCCCATGTTGTGCAGGTAGGAGTCACAGGAGAAGTCAAGGAGAGTTACAGCCTTGTGCTTAACAGAGGGCAGAGTTACTGTCAACCTGGTTTGTGGAAGCAGAGCTACAGGCTCATCTTGGCATCTCTGTGTCATGCCCAGCAAAGTGAGAGACAGAGCTGTATGGGAAAAGTCATCTGCACCTCTCAAATGTCTGTTTATGCCTGGAAAACCTTTGCTGACTCTGCTCTTAAGAGCAGGATGTTACTGCATATTATAATTTACGGTAAAGCTGCATTTGCCTTTGAGTATTTGTAGTAGGCTGAGGGGTTCTTTTAGTGTGTGTTAGATTTCTTCCCCTTCCTTTCTTTGTCACCACCATATTAAGAAGAATTTAGGGCTACAGATTCACTTAAGGAGAAACTGGGAAACCAACATACAATGAGGAAGTCTACATTTTCAGGAGTACTGTATAGAAATATTGTTTTGACTTGAGAGAACTGATACCTCTCAGGCTTCTGCAGTCTGCACAATTCTGTTTACATGAGAAAAATATTTTTTCTGCTGCTGCTTTTGAGGTAGAAATGGATATTAATAAGTTCTATGTTTTTAAAAACTGAGAAAAATAGAATTGGACAGTGAAATGCTGACTGTTTCCGAACATAAGACAGGTGACATGTGAAAGACTGAGTGGTTGGTGTATACAAAGTTTTTTTTCTCATATTCTCTGTCCCCTGGAGAAGGCTCTGGAAGACCTAATAGCAGCCTTACAGTATCTGAAGGGGGCCTACAAGAAATATGGGGAGGGACTCTTTATCAAGGTGTGTAGTGATAGGATGAGGGGTAACAGTTTTAAACTGAAAGAGGATAGATTTAGATGAGATATTAGTAAGACCTTTTTTGTGTTGTGAGTGTGGTGAGACACTGGCACAGGTTGCTCAGGGAAGTTGTCAATGCCCCCTCCCTGGAAGTGTTCAAGGCCAGGTTGGATGGGAATTTGAGCAACCCGGTCTGGTGGGAGGTGTCCCTGCCCATGGCAGGGAGTTGGACTGGATGAGCTTTAAGGTCCCTTCCGACCCAAACCATTCTGTGATTCTTACGATACTGAAATGTGAAGTCAGGTATTTTAAGGGCTAATATACATTACTGAATGAAATCTTTTATGTTTTCTGTTTTGCCATGATTTATCTGTTATCTGGAAACACGGCAAAGTTTAGTAACCTGACCTGCTCTGAATAATTTTTAAGTCTGTAAACTTAAGCGTAAGAGCAATGTAGTTTGGTAAGAATGTTATTGTAGTGTGCTGAGAAATTTCTGGAAGAGATATACAAATAGTATTCAGTCCTAAGAAAAATCTTTCAGGGTGTATCATTTTACTTCAATGACTCCTGGGAAAACAATGCTACTCTGTTTTGGGTTTTTCTGACACCATCAACTCATGAATTGCTATGTCTTGATATGAATGTAGCAGTCCGTTGCTTATTTGGCATGGACCTTGCCATATTTTTATGAGTGTACAAGACCAGTGCCTGGATCTTTTTTTTTTTTTCTTGGAAGCTGTGCTTGAACTGCTTTTATGGGATGCTGAATTGGTGGGCTATTTTATGTCATACAGCCTGAGGAGCTGCTTCTCTGTATGCTTAATAAGCTTTATAGCATCTTTGTTGTCTCTAAAAACCAGTGAAACTACTTTTTCTCTCATTCTAGAAAGCATGGAAAATGTTCTCAACTTTATTTGTTGATGGTATCTTACTGCATAGTCAGAAGTTATATAGAGATGAATACCATAACAATTGCATTCAAACATAATTGTGTGTCCTGGATCAATAGGTCCCAAGTATTGTGCCAAATACCATGAGGATTTATCTTTTGATGGACATATGAGATTAAAGTCCTTTTTTAAATGTAGAAGGTGAATTAGAGTTATCTAAATCCATTATGAACCTATCTTTTTGTACTTCAATCTGAGGCAATCTGCACAGTATTTTTTTTAAAAATAAAAATAAAAAAATTAGATTTGCAAAGTATGGAAGAAATTACAATGCGTGTTTGTTTTAGATTAAGTGTATATAATTTGATTCCAAAGAGTAAGGTAATTTAAATAATGAGTTTTGTTCTAGTTGCTGAGAAATCTGTTTTCATTACTCAGTATTCACAGTACTTTTATCTTATTTCTAAACTTGAGTCTTCCTTTCACCAGGTAATGTAGTCTTCTGAGATCTATCTTAAAGTAGAACCTGAGATATCTTCCAGCTCAGATTTGTCCTGAAATTTTCCTGTGTAGTCCTTGTCATAAGTTCAGATGATGCATCTTCTTCTGTGTAGCTGTATCTCAAAGCTCCAGATCCTTCATTCTCCACTTTTTAACAGGCAAAGTCTCCAACATGTTGCCACACACATTATTTTTATTTCAGAAATGCTGTTTGATGCATTTTTACCCCAAGACAATAATAGTGTGTGTGTGTTTGTTAATTATTTTGTGTTTGTTTTTGAAGTATGGAGCTTCTTAGTTTTTCTGTTAATGTTGAGTTTCTTCTGGTTTCTGCTATAGCGACAGCAAACTTTAATCAACGCTTACTTTGCTGTAGTGTTTCTTCTGCTATGGTGGATTTGATTGAGTCAGACTTTCCTTACTCATCTGATAATTAAATGAAAATGAGGAGCAGGAGGTCTCCATATAAAGACTCTTGTGGAAAGTGTGGTAACCTTATTTATAATGTTAGGAAGTGAATAATCTTTCTTAAATAGCTGGAATAGGTAAGCTGGTTTATTAATTTATTCCTCAGATTTTCTCTTGCTATCTTCATTGTATGTATTGTCCAATCTTAAGTATTCACCTACAACAAAAGCCAGCAGTGAATGATGCAAGTGCTGACTCTATTTATTTGCAGTAAGAATTTTTAACAACTTGGCCCCACAAAATATCTGACTGTACAGCATCTGGTAAAATGCTCATCTGTGCTTTCAGGTGCACTACAATGTTGGCAAAAACCTGGCTGACAAAGGAAATCAAAGTGCTGCTATCAAATACTACAGAGAAGCTGTAAGGTATTAGGAATTTTACTGCTTTAATAAACTATCCTAAAACCGCTTTAACATTTAATATGAAGAAAATGCTTAGGTATTCATTTTCATTATCTGCAGCATTGCAGAGCTAACAATTTGCATAGAGTAATACATGTCCCATACATAGTAATCATCTCTAAATTTTAAATTTTAGGTTGAATCCTAAATACGTACATGCCATGAACAACCTTGGAAATATTCTGAAAGAAAGAAATGAGCTCCAAGAAGCAGAGGAGTTGCTGTCCTTAGCTGTACAAATACAGTATGTTTAGAATAATACTAAGCAGTGTTTTGCACCAACTGAGCAGAAACGATAACAATAGGACCTTGTGTTCCAAATGCTCAGATGCTCAGTTGTGCTCTCTTTTTTTCCCTTCCCCCACTCCCCAATTTGCCCAGACCTGATTTTGCTGCTGCATGGATGAATCTAGGAATAGTACAGAATAGTTTAAGAAGGTTTGAAGAGGCAGAGCAAAGCTACTGGACAGCAATTAAACACAGGAAAAAATACCCAGATTGTTACTACAATCTAGGGCGGTTGGTAAGTGCTTTTGAATAAATGATGGTTAACACAGTAGTGTGTGTGTGTGTGTGTGTGTGCGCGCGCGCGCGCGTGTGTATCTGTAATTCTGCTGTATTTTAAATGCTGATAGTTATTCCAGTTTGCTTGATGTGTAGTTCAGGTTGATTTCATACTTTCAGTAGTTTTCCTATTGCTTTCCAAGTATACTTCCTTCCATACTACCTTCGGTAGTCCTACTTTTTAAAATAAAGATATATTAACAAAAATAGAGATTGAGTTATTTTGTTCAAGAGATACTATTAATAATGTCTCAATATTAGACTGGTTTTTTGCAGTCAAAAAAAAATCTGGTTAGATTACTGGAAATATTTCTATTAAATATTTACTTATCCTCCTGTGTAGATTTCTAAATTGCATGCTGGTTTTTCTCCCCATCCTATCAGTACATGCATATTTGAAAACAAGCCTGGTTCCCAGAGAACAGCAGTGTAAAAGTGTAACATTAGTATGTAGCGGTCTGTCTTCCATACCATCCTAGTATTCTTTTTACACTTACAATTTTTTTCTACAAAAACACTTTCTACTAGAATGGAATGAGACATTAAAAACTCCTTAGTGTCTTTAGTGCGTGATAAAGAAGTAAAACAAATCAGGGTGAAATTACTGTGCTTTTTTTTCTTTTTAGTATGCAGATCTGAATCGCCATATAGATGCATTGAATGCATGGAGGAATGCTACAGTTCTGAAACCAGAGCACAGTTTGGCTTGGAACAATATGATTATATTGCTTGATAATACAGGTATAAGCCCTTCTGAATGTTTTAATGAGTCATTCAGTGCCTTGCAAAACTTTAAAGCTTTATCTGTGTTTATCTAAAAGGAGTTCTGCCTTTTACTTGGCTACCAAGACACACTATAAATAGAAGAATACCATCTGACTCAATGGGTTTAGAGCATCGCTTAAAATCCAGCCCATAAACTGACATTCTGATGCTTGTTTGAAATGCCATCATTGTGCAAGCATGTTTGTATTATAGACCAAACTTAAGAACATTTGAATCTGTGCTTTGTTGTTCTTGTGAAAGTGTTATCTGTTGAAAACAAAATAGAGGTTTTCTATTTTCTTATTCTGCAGGGCTTTACATTTATGTGTGTGTTTGATACCTTACTTTCTTTAAAAATGCATGTAATTAGCTGTTCATACAATATGCATGCTTGCAGCAAGAAAACTAACTAATAAGGCTGTGTTAAAAGATGCTTTCTCTTTTTCCACTACACGGGCTCCCAGGCAATCTAGCTCAAGCAGAAGCAGTTGGAAGAGAGGCCCTGGAGTTAATACCTAATGATCATTCCCTTATGTTTTCGTTGGCAAATGTACTGGGGAAATCGCAAAAATATAAGGTAGGTAACTAGAACTTTCTGAGTGTTGAGGTTTGGGTTTGTTGGGTTTCTTTCCTGTTTAAACTCTTTAAGTTTTTTGTCAAAACTGTTTCAAGAGGTGATTGTGGACTATGTCTCAGGTAATCAGGTTTCATTGCCCATTTCTGTCACAGTACTGCTGTCTGATTCTGGCCTAAATTCATTCTGCCTTATTTCAGATGTCTGTGCTAGGAACATTGCCTAAACTATGCCCGTGGTCAGTGGAGAGAAATAGGCTCTTAAGCACACTAGAGGGCAGTTAGGGTCTGGTATTGCTTCACTGCCGATAGAGAGAGCCTGCTCTGATTTAAAGGCCTTGGTTCAGGAACTAAAATGAGATGTGATATGCTAGCCCTTGTGCTTTTGGTATGCAAAGGAAGCAAGGTTTACCATTACCCAATACAAATTCTAGTCTCTTTGCCTCAGATGCTTTCTAAAACAGATATTACAGATTTGTTAATGCCAGATTGAGAGGGGCATACCTGGGCTATCTGAGAATATTATGAGAAAAAGTCCATACATTGAGCATTGTATTGAACTTTCTCTTGGAAAGCAAACTAGCCTGCAAGTGGTACCTCAGCATTAGCTACTTAGATTTACTAGTAAATGTAATTGAACTAATGAGAATGAGTTATTTTCCAAAAGGAACTGTATTAGCTGTTAGAGAGTAAATCATATACTGTTAATGTATTTAGTTGTTTTAATTGACTCCATAGTCACTGATGTATGTATGTGATAGTGGCTAGGGACTGAACTATGCATAGCTTTTGGAGGTTTTGGTGGCTTTTTGGTAGTGATAACGTTAGAACTGAAGGAACATCCTCAGTACATGCAAAGTAAGAAGAATTTATTATGTCAAACTTCTCAGAATATAGATACATTTTTCCACCGATTACTGTGTCCATTTACATTTCTACAGCCCTGTTCAGCTGTGGAGTCGTGACCTGTCCACATGTGAAGCCAGGGCCTCTGACAACCCAGCACTTGTTTTTGTTTGTGTTTGTGATGCCATTAGACACCCCGTTACTGTTTCTCTAGAGTGGCTGGTTTTTTTCTGTACACTCTTT
>NW_010190943.1:8944-19902 GCF_000695765.1 Mesitornis unicolor
TTCTCTCTCCACCTGAGACTGTTATAAAATAAACATTTTAGGTTACTTTAACAAATTTCCAGAAGGATACAAATTAACATCCAGAATGTATAAGGGATGAGTTTATGGAGGAGGTAATTGTGAGGATTATTTTGATGAGTCATGACTGTGACAGAATAGAGGATTGTATAGTTATTCATCAAGAAGAGTATGCAGCATGTCAGAGTAAAGAGCATTTATAATGAAATAAATAGAAAAAATAAGTTGAAAACAAGCTAGAAAACTTTTCCAGGTGTAGGAGAAACAAGTCTTGTCTTAGTGGATTTAAAAAACAAAAGAGGAGGTAGTGATTTTGATTGCTAGCTCTGAAAGGTCACTATGCTGCAGGAGAATGTGTTGGAGAAAAAGCAGAAATGATAGTAGGGGAAAATCAAGCTTTCGAGTCAGCATCCTGAATAAAGCAAAAGGAGCAGTAGAGCCCAGGGAAGAAAGCATGGAGCCAGCAAGTGTTTTAGTACTTCAATGTGGAGTAGTGGGTTTGTGTAGAGCAAAAAACTCAACTAGTGACTAGAAACTGATGGGGAGAAAATAAAGGGAATTGGAAAGTGGACTCACTTATGATATGATCTCAACAGCTGTATTTTGCATCACCTGGAAAGAGGTGCTGCAGGTATTTTAAGTGGGAGAATGCTAAATGACAGTAAAAAGCATGGAAAATTCAGATTTCTTGTCTACCATCTCACTATGTAAAAACAGAGAGAAGGGGATGGCTCTTTAAGGATTGTTATTGAGTGTTCAGTGTGGGAAGGGAGGAGGGGGATGGAGACTGTCAAGGTGATGGAGGTAATTTCCAGAGGGCTGCCTGGCTGTGTCTGATGTGTTGTATAACCTCAGGCATTTCATTTACTAGGTTACTTGTTATGTGTCTGTATAAAAGTTGTTGTATTGGCTCTGTTGCCATAAAGTAAGATTTGTTCTGGGCATTTTTGTTATCTCTTATTTTAACATGGAGTCAAAAAGGCTTTACTATGTTACGAGGTATTTCCTTCCAATAAGCACACAATATTATGCTTCAGTTTCAAATGCACTTCGATTTTCAGCAGAAGATGGTTTTCCTAAGTGACCAAAAAAAACCACAAAAACCAGCCCTTTATTATTTCTTTTTGTATCTACTCATGAATGATTTATTGTTTCAGAAACAAAAG
This sequence comes from Mesitornis unicolor, assembly GCF_000695765.1. Classification (NCBI taxonomy): domain Eukaryota; kingdom Metazoa; phylum Chordata; class Aves; order Mesitornithiformes; family Mesitornithidae; genus Mesitornis; species Mesitornis unicolor. The sequence goes on from NW_010190943.1 coordinate 10,129, forward strand.
CACATAAAGCATGAGCTGTTTGGGTGGTTTTGTTTTGTTTTTTAATTAACATCTGTTAAACCAAGGTAGAATTCTCCTCTAAACACTACTCTTGTCACTACAGATGATGAACCAAGCTATCTTTAGTTCTCTGAAAATACGTGTGCTGTATTTTTGTTATGTATACATCTACGCTTTTTCTGTAAAAAGGACAATAAATCAAAATCATTCAGCATTCTTTGTATTTGAAATAAAGCCAGACTACAATTTTGTGCTGTGGCCTTGGCAGCAGATGGAGTGCAGTGTGCACTCCAAAGCCTTTGCTATATGCAGTGTGCAAGTTTCTTGGCAACACTTGAAGATTTGGCAAGATAGAGCAACTTGAAATATCACCGGATGTACTGGAATGTATATTTACTCCATATATCTACAGTAATATGAATATGATGCACCTTAAATAGCCTTTAATCAGCCACTATGCTTCTACTAGCTGCTGAGCAAAGCAGTGGTGATAAAAATGTTTTCAGCACATAGTGGAAGATGTATGGTAATAGCAGTCAGCTCTGAGAATCTATTTCATTAAATTTTCTGGGGACACATTTTACATGTTGTCCCATTGTGCTTCAGCAGTGAGAGGATGAGTCCATACATTAGGTGCTGCTTCTTTGGGTAGGTGGCAACTTTTAGGCATAAAACTGAATTAATTGGACAGCACATCTTTTACTTTGATTGCTCTTAGCCTGCCCTGTGAAGAAAGGAGAGATTTACCTTACCTATTAGACCAAAATACTAAAATTTGCAGTGGAAAAACATACAACTTTGTGGGGCTTCTGACTGGTATATACTTTCAAGTGCCAATCCACTGCTGATTTTTAGGCTTGGATGGTAATACAAAGAGAGGAGTTTATCTTGCAACACCACTAGGCTTCCAAATGTTTGAGCCTCAGTATGTCATGTCTCTCAGGTGACTGAGTTAGAATCACGGAATAATTTTGACCAGAAGGGACATCCAGAGGTTATCAAGTCCAACGCCTGACCCAAACCAGAACCATCTCCAATTGAATCTTGAACACCTCTACGGATGGAGATTTTAAAACCTCTCTGGACAGCATCTTCCAGTGTTTGACCACCCTTGTGGTAAAAAAAAAAAAAAGAAAAAAATTATTTACCTAGATGATGGGGCAGAGGGCACCCTCAGCAGGTTTGCAGATGACACAAAACTTGGGAGGAGTGGCTATGATGCCAGAGAGTCATGCTACCATCCAGAGACCTAAACAGGCTGGAGAAATGGGCTGGTAGGAAACTCATGCAGTTTAACAAGGGGAAGTGCAAAGCCTTGAAGCTGGAGAGGAACAACCCCAGGTACTAGTACATGCTGGAGGCCACCCAGCTGGAAAGCAGCTTGGCAGAAAAGTACCTGAGGGTCCTGGTGTACACCAGATTGATTGAACATGAGCCAGCAATGTGCCCTTGTGGCAAAGAAGGCTAATGATATCCTAGGTTGTGCTAGGAGTGTTGCTAGCAGGTTGAAGGGAGGTCTCTCTACTGGTAAGGTCACACCTGGAGTCCTGTGTCCAGTTCTCAGAGAGCCATGGACATACTGGAGAGAGTCCGGTGAAGGTGGTGAAGGGACTTGGATCATCCTTCCTATGGGGATAGGTTGAGAGAGCTGGGATTGTTCAGCCTGGAGAAAAGAAGTCTTAGGGGTAGGATCTCTTTCTATATATAAATACCTGAAGGTGCAAAGAGGGTGGAGCCAGGCTCTTTTCAGTGGTGCAGAGTGACAGGACAAGAAGCAGTGGGCCCAAACCAAAACATGAGATGTTCTCTCTGAACATCAGGAAATGCTTTTTCACTGTGACCAAACACTGGCACAGGTTGCCCAGATTTTCGTCCTTAGAGATGCTACCTGGATATGGTGCTGGGCAGCTGGCCCTGCTTGAGCGAGGAGGGTGGACCAGATGACTTTCAGAAGTCCATTCCAAACTCAACTGTTCTGTGATTCCTGCTAGTCCATTTCTCTGTCTTGTTCAGGCTTTTCTAAATGGTAGCTCTCCTCTCTAGTGTATTTAGCATTCCCTCCTCTTAGGTGCTACATGTACAGTTTTTGAAAGTGCATTCACTACTATCATCCAAAACATTAACAAAGAAACTAAGTAGTATGGGTTTCAAAGAGACTAACGCATCCAGGAACATTCATAGTCTGGGTATGAGGATGCTGGAGCTGCTGCTTATGCCAGGGAAAAGCAATGCTAAAACTTGCAACATAGAGTCATATACTCCCTAGACTTCCAGACATCTGGTTCCCTTGATCACTCCTATCCAAGTATTCCTTCTCCTGAAACAGGATGTCCTGCAACATGATTTGTCAAGAACCCTAGGGCTTCTAATTTCCTTCATCTGAGAAGGTGAAGGTAGTTTCTGCACCAGTCCCTCTCTTGGCTTCAGAGTGGCAGTCTCAGCTGTACTAAGGAATGCTTTGAAAGGAGCATGTAGTTTGGGTTTGAATTTGGATGTACTGGGAAGCTCTCAAGTGACTCAAAGTTGAGTCACTCAATCTCGACATCAGAAATTTCTTGTCCCCTGAGGGACCCTCACAGAGATTTATTTCATGCTTCACATGAGAAGATGGTGGAACCAGAAATCTGGCTGACAGGTTTTCTTTTTCAGTTGAGCCTGTGTTGTGTTTTGTGGATATAAGTAATAAAAGCTCAGCACAACAGAAAGGCTTTTTCCCCAGGTTATTGTTCTCACATACCTCAGACAGCAAGTATGTGCATTCAGATGGAAGCCTACCACACTGAGGTAATTTTATCTTCAAGTCATTTGCATTGAAACTGAATGGTAGCTTTCCCTAAAACACAGAAATCTAAAATGTAAAATTTACTCTCTAAAATATCTAAACTTACATGCAAATGAGTAAATATGCTCCATTTGGATTGTGGGGGGAGGTATCTTTTTAAACTTCTGCAGGAAAGATGCTCTGGAGCAAAAGTATCTGTATTAGCAGCTAGTTTGGGAAAATAAAAATGTTTGAATTGGATAATAAATTTAGTGGTAAATTTTCTCTGAATATTTGGTGAGAGCTTAACTTTTCTAAGAAGTACTCAGATATCAGCCACAGTGGTAATACGGAAAAGGTAACTTGTGAGGAATATGTCAGTTGCCTTGATTTTTTAAAGTAACAGACACTCAGCTACTCTCTGCTAAGAACCATGCTGAAACACCTGTTTGAAAGGGATTTACTGGAATGCCCTCATTTTAAATGCTAAAAAACTATTTTGAAGGGAAAGGTGTCTAAAAGCAGTTTGCTCAGATACTGAATTATATTATCCTTAACTTGATTGAATAAATAGAGAAAACTTCAGTAGATAATGTTTGAAAATATAAGTATGAAAATAAAAAATGTAAGCTGCTTTGCGAATGTCACTGGTACGTAATAGCTCTGCTAAAATAACAGCAGCCTGTGAAAGCATGGCACTTTTATTTGTAGCATAATTAATGTTTTCTGGAGGCTGGCCACCTGAGCTCTACAGGATCACGCTGGCTTAGAATATATATACAGTGGTATCATATAGACATGGCATAGTTTGGGAGGGTTTTTAATTAGAATTGTGGGTAAATTTTGCATTATTTTATATGCTATAAGAGTAGACTGTCCTGTTGACTTGTTCTTCTAACTTATTCAGGAATCTGAAGCTTTGTTCCTCAAGGCAATTAAAGCCAATCCAAATGCTGCCAGTTATCATGGTAATTTGGGTAAGAGCCCTTCTAACTCTTATCAGCTGTATTGTTTGTTTGCTTCATATTCATTGTGTTTAAAAAGAAAAAGCAATCTTTTGAGCCTTCTTCCTGCTGGGCAGATTTCTGTTTCGCTTCCTAGAAAAACTGCCAGCCAGAAGAACAGGGCACTAAACCAGAAAAGCTGTCGCATGATATGACAGATCGAGAGAGCTGCACAATCCAGCCCAGAGGTAGCTGCACTTGAGCATCTGCAAATTGGTTCATTTATGCTATGCTTGTAACCCGCAATGAGCTCACCAGATAAGAGCTGCCATTTATGGCTGCAGTGTAATTCATTCCTTTACCATTCCCATGCCAGTTCTGCTCCCAGGCTTTGCTCCTGCATTTGGCAACAGAACAAGCAGCTACTGTGCCACCAGCCAGCGAGAGACCCTCACCGCAAACAAATGCTTTCATGTTGTTTTCCAAGTGATTGGCAAGATTGCACATTATTCAACAATATTGCTAATGAAATTCCTCCTTGATGTTCCAGCTGTGCTTTATCATCGCTGGGGGAATCTTGACTTAGCAAAGAAGCACTATGAAGTCTCTCTGAAGCTTGATCCTATGGCACCGGGGACCAAGGAAAACTACAACCTCTTAAGAAGAAAACTGGAGCAATTGCAAAAGAAAGGCGGTGCCTGATGTTTCTTTTCAGGTTGTCCGTGCATGCTGTTTATGATTAATGTCACATGGGTACTTTTGACCATGTAAAGGATTCAGTCTCAAAAATAGTACCACCACCAGCAATGCACACTTGAATGTCTGATTATGCCCTCCTACAGATCCTAACATTTCAGCTGCAGTTTGGGAGATCATTTTATTTTTACTCTTGAACTGCTTTTAAAGCCCCTTAGAACATTTTTATAGGTATATGAAAGCAATGCAGATGGAATTTCACAGCTTTCTCTTGTAATTTGATATCTTCATCTGACTTTTTAGTTGCAGGATGAATATCGGATGGCAGTTTTATTTCTAAAAGTGATTCTAAAAAAAGTGCAATTTCCTGTTTAAATCCTGACCTGTTCAAGTGCAAAGAATATCTGTCCACTTCAGCTTTATTACTGCCTTCCACTGCCAGTCCTGCAGAGCCAGAGGAAGAATGGATTCTCTCCAGCACATCAGTCTACTCTCATAATTTGCATTATGCTCTTGTTCTCGTTTCTGGCTCCACCCTTTGAAATGTCAGACTTGTACAGTAGTAAATGAGGACAAGGATTTGATCATAAACATTTGTCAGGCAGCATACTGCTGAGGTATGCTTGAGTGGAGAAGGCACTCTTGGATTAAGACAGAGATTTTAGCAAGCAGCAAAGGGAAAAGAAGTGTGAGGTGACAGATGAGTCAGCTAGTTTCTGTTCTCGCAGGCAGCCTCATCTAGCACAGACAACGTGGGCAACAGGTCAGAATTGGTTTAGGTCCTGCCAGAGGTCTGAATACCATATAGCGTCTACAGGAGCTAGTTCCTGTGTTCTCAGGCATTTCAGTCCTTTCTTGTTAAGGACATTACACATTTCAGCTCCTGTGTTGCAGGTGAGTAAGGAGAGAATTTCTGTAAAAACGTAACTGGGCAGAGCACCTGACCTTGGCTGTCGATGTATTAACTAGAAGGAACTCTGATTCACCTTTGTCTCTTCATGTGTTTGCTGAAGTGGCAGTTAGATAAGCAAAGCTGTTAACGCATAAACTAACCACATTGATGTGGGTTGATTCAGAGATGGTACAGTGATATAAGTCACTTTTCAAAATGTGCTGTGTTTTAATACACACTTAAACTTGGGCTGTCCAGAGGTGTTTGTCTTGTGTTAAAATTTGCATTCTTGCTTCAGGAAGAAGTCACATCTATTTTTTGTTGTTGTCGTTTTGTCTTTTTCTTTAAGATTGCAAGATTGCTATTGGATGTGAAAACTGAGCAACTTTGTCTCTCTTTTCATATTCCTTTATCCTTTCCCTCTGTTGCCTCATAGGAAAAAATAATCTATGTGGTATTTGCAGCTTTCCTAATTTGTCCAATGATTATTGTGTAGAGATTGTGGAATGTTCTCCATACACAATGCACCTATGTGTGAAACCATTTAAGGTATAGAGGGAATGCCTGCTGTAGGACTGGGTGTCGTGTAGCCTTGCCATCTGACCATCATGTGACCATTCTACATCCGTGCTATGTTTTGAACCTAGGCTACTTCTACATTACAAATTTGCTTGGAAATTGCAGTTCTTGAAAGTTGTTTCAAGAACCAAGTGTGCTCACAGAGCCAGTTGCAATACTGCCGAGCTACCAAAGCATCCTCTGACAAAGCTAGTTTGCATACAAGTAGTGCAGCTACTTTAGTGTAATATTCTTGCCAGACTAACTATAAATCTAGCCAGCAAGGCTGTGGCAGTGTGGTGCTGTCCACAAATTTGGCTTTGAATGACTTCGTACACCCACATTATTACATTGTATGTTGCCATACTGATTTTAGTTGAGGTACCAGAGGCATGTATTTGTGCTAGTGCAGCGCTGCTCTCCTGCGAATATAGCCTGTTTCTCAGCAGGACAAATTAATTCTTACAGGGTACTAAGTTGATGCAGTTGTTTCTATTTTTTCTGGTTTGCAGGATATAAATGTGTTCTTTGATATGTATCTGTACTGATTAAGCAAAATGCTGCACCAGTATGGCTGCTCATTTTCTAATGACCAGCACAGTTTAGTCAGCACCAACTTTTGCATCTGAAACATGCTGAAATGGATATACTTCGCAGTACAAACAGCAGACTTTTAAGGCCTTCCATACATAGCCTGTGATTCATCAGCTATAGAGAACACCTAGCTACTTCATTCATGAGAAGAGTTAGGATCTGGCTGGATGAACTGGTTTATAGCAGAAGATAATTGTGTTTACTGTAATCAGGTCTGTTCTGTATATTTGGAATATGACATACTGAGTTTAAATTATTATTCTCATCATGAAGTTCACATGTACAGTTTGTTGCCTGCCATAATACCTTTACAGAAATCCTCTAGATCAATATGACGTACCGGGTATGAATTCTCTCTAGGTCATTATGAACCAAAGTCGTTGTAGGAACTCCTCTGTGGAAGTCAGTCTGTGCTTTTACTCAAGAGCCTTAGACAGATGACACATGCCAACAAATGGGGTGCTTTGTTGGTATTTGAAAATGGTGTTTACTTTTCAATACAGACATGAGTTCTTCTTGATTAGTTTTCTGGCTACCTGTATATATTTTTGTGAGGGTTTATTTGTTTTATATCATTTCAGTGCTACAGAAATTCAATGTGATTATTTGTATGATGGTAATAAGAAGGATACACTTATGTTTGGGCATAATGTTGGAACAGAATTGGGTTCAGAAGAAGCAAAAAAACAAGACTGCTTTTTTAATAAAAAATTACTTAAGACTTTCAAGAATGCTAAATATTTTTTTACTTTATTTTCAGAAACATTTTGAGAGTGCAAATAATACAATGAGTTTTATTAAAATGGTCATAATGTTAACTTTTTGCTTGTTTTTTCATACCTCTTAACTGATGCCTGAGATAGTGCAGAACACACAACCTGGAAGAGAGAACGGTGAAGAAAAAGTGGTTTTGTACATAACTGTTTGTAAAAACATTTTTCCAGCATGCTGGAGTTTTTTCCCCATATCACTTTCCCACCATTGCTAATTACAGAAGATTAGCTTCCTTCATATCAGCTGGCCTGCTTGATTCTGTAGTGAAATTAAGAAACCTGAATACATTTATTTTTTTTCAAAGATTGCCTGTTTGAATACAGTTCTGAGGAGAGAAATACAGAGTGATTCAATGCACAGAATGAAGTCAGAAAAATATTCACAATGACTGCTATGAATCTCAGTCTCTTCACCAAAAACTTCCAAGGGAGTTCTCTAATTGTATGTTTCTCTTATGTTTAGACCAATGCTGTGTACATGAAGTTTCCTGTTATTCAATGTCATACTTAGGGTTTAAACTTTAGAGACGTGGGTTGTGTGTTTTTATGAGCACTCAGAAATAAAAATCTTCAATACTTTTGAATGGTTTGTTAAAAATATTGGGCCTTTTCACTGGGAACTTGTTTCCTTCATATTTGAGATACCTGTATCTGAGCTATTTGTTCTAGTTTCTCCTTATAGTCACTGGGGAAAAAAATACAGCTAATCAGAAATATGATTCATCTCCTAAATAAAGCATCTTCAGGACGTGAGGCATCATGTACTTGAAGCAGGTATTCCTCTTCAGTAACTTCAAAGGGTAACTAAGGTGATCAGCTCATATGTATGAAGAAAATCTCACTGCTGCTTTCAGCTGAGGTAATCTGGTCCCATACACCCCAAGCATTCTTGTACATTATCTGCACCAAGAATATTGGAAGACTGGCATTGAAGCAAATTGGCAGGTACTTGCCTTGAGAGTCAGAGAGCTATAGTTGGATGAGGGAATGGGATGAGAGAGAATTAAGAGAGCTTTCTGCAGATACTTAAATTTGTATGGCTCATAAAGTGTCTGAATGACAAGTCTCTGCCTATGGAAGCAGAACATTCAGGTCCAGTTCGATCCATTATTAGCTTGTCTATCATCACAATAAATGGCAACAACTTCTTATTGAATTGACTTTTGGTGTCTGTTACTTTATTTCAAAAGCAATTCAAAGCAACTGTAAACTTGCAAAGGTGAGATTTTTTTCTTCAATTGAAGTTTCTCTTTCAAGCTGTAGCTGTTAAATGCAGTAGCATAGCCCATTTCTATATGGTGGGGTTTTTTAATTTAAAAATATTTTTATTTATTTGCTGGTTCCTGCTTGTGCTTCACATCTCATGTGAGCATAGGTATATTGACAGACCTATCATTACATGCAGATTCCCACATGATCCTTGTCTTGGCCCTTTCACTGAGTAGTGCTTCCTTCCACTGCTCTTGGTATGTCTCTACCAAATGTGTGTTTATGAGAGCATGTTTAACTCAAACAGACTAAAATTTGCTAGAAACAAAAGTGAGATCGCCCATTTGAGTTCCTGCAATATAAACACTGAGGGAGTCAAACTTCTGTCATATACCACAGTAAGCAGCAGGAACTGCTCGTAACAGCCACTTCAGACTGTGCTGGGCTCTGCAATAATGTGGAGTAGTTGTACATAGGTGTCATGTTATAAATGCAGCAACTGAAATCCTGTGCTTTAAGGAAAAAGGACTGTATAGCCACCCAGAAGAGGAGGATGTGCATAGCTGCATGGGCGGCTAAGCACTGGAGGACTATTACCTTTGTATTAGGAAGCTGCACTGCAGTAGCATGGCATGGGTGTTCAGTGCCTGTCAGCGGTGATTCCTGTCAAGTGGTTTGGGGCTTTGTAAAATAAGTATTTTTGTTAGGAAAAAAATCCCTGCAGATATTGAAGTTGGTAGCTTGTGATTGCTGAGTTGAACTGGTTTTTAATGTAGTGTTAATCATTTAGATTGCCAATGGTACGTTCTGATTTATTTTCAGCTGAGCAAGAAGTAAATACATTTGTAATGGAGCCACGTAATAAATCTGCATTTTGCTATGTTTTTGCATAGATTTTAATTGTGATAATGGTGTTTATTTTTGTAGAAAAGTTTTTGATTTGGGGTTCTGCTATAAGCTAGGAAGAAAATCTAATGGGCATGGTAGACTGGTACTGTGATGTACTGGAAGACATTCTTCCCCTTAGAGTAACCACTAAAATCCTGCTTCTGCACAAGTGCATTAATGTTGAATGCAAACAAACAAAAAAAGCAGTACTTGAGAAAAGTGATAAAATACTTAATTAATTCAACCTCTAAAATGATAAACTATAGAAATAAAAGGAGATGCTGCCTCAAAATCTAAGCAACCTTACCCTGCTTTAGAGCTGGAAGAGTTATTAAGTGCTAATTGTGTAAGTGAATAATATGCAATGGATGCAACCTGGCTTTCACCTCATTGACTGGTCAAGGAGGAGGCTCCAAGCCCAAAACGTGGCTTACTGTCCCAGTAACCAGGCTACAGCGC
>NW_010190943.1:19924-20430 GCF_000695765.1 Mesitornis unicolor
GATAAACAAGCATTGAATTGTTGAGCATCAAGCGGAGCACAAGGACAGCTTGCTCCCATGCCCCCTACCCACGTGTTCAGCAGTTTCCCTGTGTGGAGCCTTGACATGCTTTGCTGTGGCACGGCCTGATCCTCCCAAAACCGGCTTGAGGAGGCCTCGGCTGGGAACCAGGGCGCTGCTTGAGGAGGGGGGAACAGAAAGCCACTTGGCACGCTCCAAGTTTTAAAACTTTTGCTTTAGCAGGCTCAAGACCAGCGGCTGGCTACAGCCAAAATCCCTGCTGTAGAGCACTCAATAATTTAAAATAAGGGTTTTGAAAAGTTCTCTAAAAAACAAATTTGCTGCTTTGCTGCGGTTGCGTTGCTCTCTGTTTGTTACACGGAGGCTCCAGGTCGGAATGCCTCGGGGTTCTTCGGTGTCGCCGGTTTTTTGGGAGCGACTGTTCCCGGGGAGCTGCCCCCTTGTGCCTTCGCTCTCGTCGCTGGCACGGGCAGCGCAGCTCTATC
>NW_010190944.1:0-697 GCF_000695765.1 Mesitornis unicolor
AATCAACAGAGAGGGGACACTTGTTGCTGATGATTTCAGTAAACGTTACTGGAATGGTCGGAGTCCAAATTATTTCGAATGTTACTGTGATTGAGGTGAAGTCTGAACTGGTTATGGCTGCCGATGGCTGCAGTCAGGATACCCTTAGCCAGGGTGAATATTACTGTTACACCCTTGTTAAAACTTTGTTAGCAAAGCGGGATTGGAGGTGAAGTGAGAGGGACAGAGGACAGTGCTGTGGTGCAGAAATCCAGCCCTCCTGAGGGCTGCAGTATGAGAGGCCAGAGCTGCCATGGTGGCTCACAGGACCATGGCTGTGGGGAGGCTGGGAAGCACTGACAGGCTGTATAATGTCTGGGGAGCCATGGCCTTTAGCAGGTGTGAGAGCACTTCAGTTAGTGTGGTGCTCCTGAAGGGTAGTCATAAGGAAAAACCACCACTAACACAAGAACAAAACCATGCAGGGGAGGGTGGGAGAGATCTTCTACCATAAAGCCAGAAGCACTGCCTGTGGCTCTTCATCCTGGACGGCACAGAGTAGTTCTCGGTCTCCAGGAGTTTTACATACTGATTTAATTTACTTCTGCTCTGAAGGACTGCAGTAATGCCCATCTGGTCGGCTGTTCTGGGTGTCCATGGCAAGGCCCTGGGGGCCCAGGGGCCTCGGTGAGCAGAGGCCGAGGCTGCCCCATGCTGG
>NW_010190945.1:0-6797 GCF_000695765.1 Mesitornis unicolor
ACAGCTGAGCGGCTGCAGGGAGCGTTAATTAAACCTCGTTAAACATCATTAAACACGGCACAGCTGCTTTCCCAGGGATACAGGGACCCTTTGCACCTCCTCCAGCAGGGACGGGGCTGGGGGGGGCTGAGCCAAGGGTTCGGGTGGCCCAGGAGGGAGAGAGGCCCAGGGGTTTCCACTGCTGCCATCGGCCGAAGAGGCCGGAATGCCAAAAATTGGATGGTGACAAAGCAGAGCTGGGGAGCTTAGAGACAGCCCTGGCGAGAGTCCCTTGTCCTGCCCCCCTGGACCCCGTGTGACAGTGCCCTCAACACCCACGCCCCTTTGAAAGGGGTGACGGTCACCCCCGGGGGTCGGTGTTGGGTGCTGGGGACATTGGACAACCCCACCACGAGGGAAGCAGAGGGGAGGTGACATCAGATCCCGGCCAGGGGCAGGACAACATGGCCACTGCTGTGCCCTGCGCAGAGCCCCACGTCCCTGTGAGCCCAGCATCCACGCACAGACCCTTCATCGCTCACAAGTCCAGAAAAACGCTGCAAAAACCCCAAAACCCAGCTCAGCCTCACTGCAAACCTAAGAGCGGGAGGGGCTGCCCTTCCAAACACCCCCATCCTGGACTCAGGATCTAGAAGTTCCTCCCGGGAGAGCCCCCTTTTCCCTGGAAAATGGGGAGCCCCCAAGGTACCTGGTTTTGTGGGTGACAAGGGACAGGCGGACCCAGGGCCACAGCGCTGGCAGAGGCAGCTCCACCTTTGAAGCAACAACTTAACATATGGGCTCACTCTTAAATACCCCTCCAGCTCCTCTGTGCTGGGCTGCCGGGTGCGCAGGGCACCACCGTCACCGGTCACCGCCGAGCCCTCCCGGGCACACCCGCTGGTTTTTCTCTCGCCCACGGAGCCCGCTCTGCAGTTTCCTGCCCACATCTCTCCCAGGAGCACGGAGCGAGGCGGGGAGGGAGGAGGAGGAAGGCGGCTCTTGCTCATCCAAAACATTGACTGTGCAAACACGCGGCTGGGAGAGGAACAGTGAAACCATGAGAACCCGTTTATTGTTCCAGCACGGCGCAGAGGTCACAGCTCCGGGCTCTTCCTCCCAAGGAGACACAGCACAATCTGTTTGGGGCAGGGATTAGGAGAGGAAGCTGCTGGCAATCTGCTCCCAACTTTCCTGTTGGCGCTGTAAGTGGCCTCTGTACTGTACTAACAAACGCCAGCAGCTTTAACCCCTTCCGCATCATCCCGAGTGTCCCCCAGGGAAGCACCGGGGCGCTCAGGCACCGGGACCCGGCCCAGCCCCACCGCGGTGTCCCCGGGAGGGTTTGTTCCGGTAGCTCCCAGTGCCAGGGCGCTCACGGGAAGAAAACCGGAGCACGGGGCTGTGGTGCCCCCCCGCCGCGGGGACGCGTGTGCCCACCCGATTTAACAGGGTTTACACAAAGCATCAGCAAAAGCCGTACTCCCAGGACCCTGCAAACCCGAACAGGGAGAGTTCAGCATCCGCTCCTGTGAGTTTCAATTTAAACGGGGTAAAACCGAAGTCACTCCAGGCTGGAGGAGCCTGGAAGGAAAAACGCGGCGCAAACCCGCTCCGGAGCGCAGGGCGCTGCTGAAGAGAGGGCGCCCTCTGGTGGAGCCGGGGTGCGTTGCAGCACAGCCGGGATGGGAGCGCCGAGCTGCAGCCGTGCGGGAAAAATCCTTGAATACCAGGTTGGGAGCGACCACAGGGATCATCCAGTCCAAAAAAGAACATTTCGGAGAACATAATAACTCACAGGGCACGGCCCTGGCCCCTCTCGGCTCCGGGTGAAGGGTTCGGCAGTCCCAAACACAGACCAAGGGGACCAGCGCGTTCAGCATCGCCACAAGGAGCAGTTTCAACCGGCCCCGGCAATTTCGGAGCGAGTTGTTTGTTTGCTGAAGCAATCGTGGCCCCAAGGGGTTGTGGGACTTCGGCTTTGCTATGAAACATTAATTAAAAGAGAGGAAGGGTGCAGTGAAATTGGGAATAGGGCACCTCCAGAGAGCCTGCTGACTCAGAGATGTGTATGTGGGGGAGGACGAGGATGTCCCGGGCAGTTTTTGGCACGTTACAAACAGAGACGACACGGAAAGCATGACCCAAAACCAGGGCTGCTGCGAGCCCACCACCACAGGCTCTGGGATTACTCATTATTATTGTCTAGCACCAGATCACACAACCCCAAAGGCAGCCACTGAAAGTCTCCAGGGACCCTCTGGGTCCTTCTGCTGCTGCCACCAAAGCAGGGATTAAAGGCTGTGGCTCCCAGAACGTAAGAAGCCAAGATTTGCAGTGTCCTGAAGAGCAGCCCCAAGCTGGCACCCAGGCTCAATTCCAGCAGCAGCCAAACCTGCGACCGCCCAGCGCTTTCCAAGGCTCCGTGGGCAGCACTGACCCCAGCGCCCACTGCACCACGCCAAGCACCAGCCCGTCCTCCGCAGCATCGGCTCCTCTCCAAATACTTATTGAGTCCTGGGAGTGCTGATCTGGGAAGCTTCATCCCTCGGCCTGACCTGTCCTGTCCCATGGGGAACACCAACCGGAGCTGGCGACTGGCAGCAGGACCCAGCTCAGCCCATCCGAGCGCTGCAGAGGTGGACTCTGATGATGGTGCAGAGCCAGCAAGGGGCAGCTCCCGGCTTCTCACGCAGGCAGACGACTCCGTGCTGTCACTTTAAGGGCTCAGCAGATCTCTGTCTACTCCAGGGTGCACTCAGGGGTTCCCAGAGCCGGGCAGAGCAGGATCCGAACGGGAATCGGCCCTTCCAGGGCCTCTCACACACCAGTCCCGTTTACACGAGGATGAAAGATGCTGCATCAGAAGCAGGAAAGGCAAAGGAAGGAGGAGCACGGACACTGGTGTGGTCTGAGGGCTCAGCCTGTCCTCACCATCGCTCCGAGGATGGGACTGCCTGGGGTTGGGTCACGGCAAAGGCAGCTCCATCACCGGCATCAAAACCTAAAGAAAACATCCGGCTTGGGAAGTTTGAGAGTTGCCGTTTAATCCCGAGACAGCGCAGCTGAGTTTAAGTTACAAAAAAAGAGAGCACTAGAAAATAATCTTGATACAAGAGCAACGAGCAGCCGAGGTTCCCCGCCCCGCACGGGGACCCTGCTCCGCAATCCGCCCAGCACAGCTGGGATGCTGCCGAGGCAGTGCTCGAATCCCAGCACTCGCTGGGGTGGCGAACTGTCCTGGGTGAGACCCGGTGTCCCCGCAAGCGGGAGTTACGACGCTGCCACCAGCTCTGGCTTTGGCCTGTTCTTGACGGGCGACGCGTCTGCGGGAGAACCAGAAACTCGTTACAAAAACTCGAACACAAATCACCGGCACTCGTCTCCCCTAGGAGAACCAGGACTCATCATCCACTCCTCTATAAAGCAACACAGGCATGCACAGCACCTGCACTAATAACTTCGTTATAAATAATTCCACCTATGCAGCGCTCCTCTTTTCCACAGCGCTCGAACTGAGGCAGTTTCAGAACACACCCAACACAACCTCAGCACCCACCAGCCCAGATCTGGGGCAGCCAGCGACTTCCTGGGGGGCTGTGGGGAGCTTTTCCCCTCACCCCTTTGACCTGACAACACACATTTACATGAGGCTCCATCGGTGGCACACAGTGGGTGTTGTTTCTGTGGGTGTTCCTGCTGCTATTTATTTCACTTGCCTGCCCTGCTGCCAGCGCACAGGGGTGACATTGGATCTGTGTTTACCAGTAAACAGGCACTAAAACACGTCCCAGATTTGTCCCGGGCAGATTCCACACAGGGGAAACAGCTCCTTACAAGCCCTGCTTTCCGTCCAGCTTCTGCACCGATGGTTTGGGGTTCTGCTGCCTCAGGAGACACGGACCCTGCAGCAGTTTGTGTCCTGGCAGAGCCCAGCTCCACCTCAGTTTGCCCCCAAAGGCTCCCCCTTGGGCTCTGCAGCAGGGACAGGCAGCTGGTGCCGCGCTGTGAAGGCTCCTTCCTCACCAGGGGACGGGCAAAGGGGGCCCATTTGGTCACACAGCTTCATGAGCTCTGTCCTCACACCCGTACAAACTCTGCCCCTGAGGTTTTGGATCACTCAGGAGCAAACGTGCTTGGGGCATCAGCTGTGCAGAGCTCATGATCCGACAGCCCCGGAGCTGCGGGGCTCCAGTGACCCTCACCCAGCCGGTGTAAATTCACCACTGTCACCCAAAGCAAGGTCACAGCAGCTACGAGTAGTCACAGAGCCCAGCAAAATCCAGTCTGTGCAGTGTGAATGCCAATATCGTGGTCACATACACTGCTCCTGTGTGGCAGCACGTTGTGGTGATGCACAGGGACTGCTCTGAGCGCCCTGTGAGAAAGCCTTGACTGGATGAGGCAGAGAGGAGGAAGGAGCTCACGGTGGAGCATCACAACTGAGCACACACGGGTGCTGCGAGGCAGCCGGGTCTCACAGCGGTACCAGGCGAGACTCCAGAGCAAAAAGGGCTCAGGAGGAGTGAGCAGAGGTTGGCTGAACCAACCCTGGGTCCTCTGATGGTGAAGGGCCTGCTGGATCTGCACAGCCCCCATCCACAGGGCTCGGACCCAGAGCGTCTCCACCCCTCACAACAGGAGAGGTCCCAGACCATGGCATGGACCCGAGAAGGCTGGGAAGCCAAAGCTGAGAGCACACAGAGCACACGTACCTGGGATCTTCTCCGGGAGCGGCTCAGAGGGAACTTCAGGAAGCTCCACCTGTTCCTGCAAGGACACCAAGCACCCGTGACACACACGTACAGGCGGTGGCCCCAGCCCCTGCACCATGGGCAGAGACTGGGAACAGAGCAACAATACCAGAGATCCCACACAGACACTGCCCCCAGACCTGCAGCACTGCCCAACAAACGAGCACAGCGCCTTGGGTAGTTACTAAATGAGACTTAAAAGGACCCTGGATTAGCTACAAGTCTCCTCAGATCAACGCTGCTTGCAGATCCTCTCCATTTCTAAACGGCCCCGGTGCACGGAGTGATTCCCTTCATCTTTGGTGACACAGTAATTGGGCATAAATGGGTGTAATTGAGATCTCCAGCAGAAAAAGATAAACTATGGAGAGCAGGAGAAGGGCACTTCCTCTGCAAACAGCTTCCTGAAAACGCGGATTTAACTACACGAACTTCAGCCCTACCTGAGTAATTGCGTTTAATTCTTCTAGGATGGCGTCTTCGTCTTCCTCAGTCAGGCTGCCAGCCAGCAACTCGTCTATTTGCTGGGAAAGAGAGGAAAAGGCAAATCCCAGTCAACAGCAGCGCAGCAGAAACGGCTCTGGGATGTGCAGCATGGTACACGTGCACGGTAGAGCAATGTAACTGCAGGACAAAGGGGCACTTGGAAATCCAACACCGTTTTCCTGCAGGTAACTGGGATTTAATTCCCAATCTGATTGCCTCGTAGAAAAGGCTGGGCACACAGCGCCCACCAGTCTCTGCGTGGCAGACAGCCCCTGCTACAGCCGCAGTACGCACCCTCTGGTACTCCACAGCGTCTTGGGTTTCTCCTATGATTCTTTCTACTTCTTCTATTGACATAACCTGAAGAGAAGAACGACAAAAACCCACGTGTGACGAGCTCTGCTGGGCCTCAGCTGCAAACACCCAGCGCTGCAAGCGTGCGCTCAGTCACCACAGCCACGCGTACCTGGTGCATTTTGTTCAGACACTCGTTGCCTATTTTCAGGCCCTCGATGACTTTCATCTCAATCTGGGTGAATTCAATGTCCTGCACCTGAAAGAGGACGGAGAACGGGGACACGTCGCAGGCTGCCCTGTCCCCATCAATGGCCAGACACAGACTGCCAGGACCCCCAGAGGGGAAACCGGTCCAGAGCCCTTTCTCTGGTGAGCAGAGCATTAAATGCTGGTTGTAAGGACCGTGCACACAAGAAGCCTCAGCACAGGCAGCTGCAGAAGTGGCCCTGTAACTCATTTTCTGACGGTCTAAGCCACAGCTCCAGTTTCCAGCTTCCCAGGACAAACAAAACGCCTGTTTCTAAAATCAAGGCAGCGGGGCAAGCCCCAGGGAGCTCCCGCTGCAGCTGCCCACACCGTGACTTGTTTTACTAATTTACAAAACACACTTTTAACACATAACCTGCACTACAGACACCAAACATCCTCACCACGGGATTTTTTTAGGGAAGAATCACGACATACAAACGATTTCAGAGGTGTCTGCCCTTTGAACAGGGCACCAAACCCTCCTGACAGTTAAACTCAGCTCCACGCCATCAGGAGGAGCACCTGCCCCAAAACAAGACCTGTCCCGAGCGGGCAGCTCCGAGCTGATCCTCGCTTACCATGCGCTCCAGGTTGCTGATTTGGTTTTCTGTTTTATCTAGGAGCTGCTCTTGGTAACGCTTCTTCTTCAGCAAGAGCATGGCTTTTCTGGAGGAAAAACAGGAGGAGGAAAACTCAGCGCAGGAGAAAGCAAATAAGCCTAAAGAAAATCACATGGAAGTCACAGCCGTGCTTTTTCCAAAGGAGGACAAACCCACGTGTGAATTAAATGGACAAACCCACGTGTGAAGTAAATGGCAACTCCGAGCTGCTCCTGTGCAGGATAAGGGTGAGCAAATCCACCACAAATTTGCCATCTGGTACCTGAAAATTCAGGGCTATTTGTTGTGGATTAGGACTTCCCTGGGCCAGTTGTGTTGTAGCAGTGGAAAACAAAGCGCTTGCCACAAAGAGCTTATCGTCCACACACAGAGCAAGGGGGAAGGGATGGCTGTGGACACAGCACCCGCACCT
>NW_010190945.1:6828-7083 GCF_000695765.1 Mesitornis unicolor
GTCACAGCAGCAAAGGAAGGGACCCGCATTTTAAACACCGGTAGCGTCTCCTGGTATAAAACTTGAAGCCAAACCTCCTCTCTGAAGCAATAATCTACGAACACCTCCACAGCTCATCAGCACCCACGGCTCAGGCGCTTTCCCCTCCCAGGAACACGGCCCCGTGTCCAGCACCGCCGCCCCCCGGGCACCCCCACTCACTCCTTCTTGCCCTCGGCCAGCAGCTGCCGGGCCAGCGCCCGCTCCTTCGCCAGG
>NW_010190946.1:0-204 GCF_000695765.1 Mesitornis unicolor
GGAAGCGCGGCGGCGGCAGTTTCCCCTTTCCCCAGCCCTGGCTCCGCGGGCGCATGCTCACTTGTGCCCGCAGCCCTGGACCATATTTGTCAGGACTACTCGAGAGACGGAGAAAGAGAGAGAATTTGGGGGGGTAAGGAGCGGCGGGTTCCGAGCTGATCCACCAGCCGGGTAGGGAGCTGGGGGGGCAAAGGCTGGGGGTGG
>NW_010190947.1:0-1031 GCF_000695765.1 Mesitornis unicolor
AGGGCTTTATCCCATGACACCTTGCCTAGCAAATCGCTGAAGAGACTACAGTCTGCTCTCCTGAAGTCCAGAGTGGTGAGCTTTCTGCACAACCTCTTCAATGTCCTAAGGATCTTGTACTCCACCATGTCCTGGTCACTGCAGCCAAGGCTGCCCTTGAGCTTCCAGTTGCACACCTGTCCCTCCTTGCTGGTGAGGATGAGGTCTAGGGCTTGTGAATGCAAAGTCCTATCTGTTCATAGGGGGGCTCATCCACTTACTTTTCCTGGTCTGGTGGCCTGTAACAGACCCTTACTACCTTTGCCCTGCCTTCCCTTTAACCCTGACCCATAAGCTTTCTAGTAGCTCCTCACCCAGCTCCACGTGGAGCTCCATGGACTCTAGCTGGTCCTTAATATAGAAAGCAATACCCCCTTCCCTTCTCCCCTGCCTGTCTTTCCTAAAGAGTTTATATCCATCTATTCCTATGCTATTTTTTTCATAATTACTTGATTGCATAAACATAAGGATCCTGTAGCTGTAATTGCTACTAATGCATCATAATAGGAGCTTTTTAATATGCTTAGGTAGAGATCTGATTTTTATATGACACTGGCATGACATTTATATAATTTAATTAATATCTAGGTATCATAGACAATGTATTATCTTTTCCTAGAAACAGAGGTTTGCCAGCATTAACAAACAAAATTCTCACAGTGCCTTTGAGAGGCATTTTAGTGATGGAAAACCTAATTATATGTACTAGGGAACATCCTGAAAGCTGTCTCAGAGGATGAACACATGGCTAGTTACGCTGGTAGGTATGATCTGGTTACAACCTCTGGTGAATATAGCAGTGATTAACATATGAGAGGTGGCAGCAGTAAACTTACTTCCATTACAAACAGAACAGCATGTGAAACTGTAATAGTTTTACAGCCCCAAACCTTATAAAAGCTCTCCCCCTCTCACATGTTCAATATGATTCTGATGTGTAAAGTAAAGATATTGAGGAACATGGTTAGGAAAGATTTGGTAAACAGCATTCC
>NW_010190947.1:1053-7445 GCF_000695765.1 Mesitornis unicolor
ACTTTCTTTCAGCCTCGGCATAAATACTTTTTGCCAAAAAGGTACCTATTAAGGGCAGTTTTTCAGAGAAACATATCAGAACACACCAGTGAATAATCTGAGTCCTTCAAATACTCAAAATGTAGACATCACTGGTGAAAACACTATTAAGTAATCATTCTCTGTTTAAACAATCATTTAATAGCCACTGAATAGATTTTGATAGTGTGAGTCAATCTCCAGGATCAGATGGTGTCAATCAATGCCCTTAATTCAGTTCTGAGGTTCAGATTATGATAATATGTATCTCCTGGACTGATTTTTAATTTGGTAATCGCTTAGCATTCTGTTATTTCACCGATATCAACCAACCAATTGTTTGAGCTTTTTTAAAAATCAGGTATTCTCTAAAAGAGTTTATTCAGCATAAGAAAATCTCATTCACACTAGTAGAACACACTGTGAGGAGTCACAAATTGGATTTCTCAGGGAAGCCGGAAGTTTGACATTATTGTGCCTATTCCTTATGAACTCCTGCCAGGTAAATCTTATTTAACCCCAAATATAGCCAGATAATTTTGCAGAGTAACAAAACATCATGAATATGAGATCTTAACCACTTTTAGCTGCATGTAGCATATTAAATAAGGTTGTCAGGGATTTTTTTAATAATATATGTGTGGGGTTTGGGTTGGGGTTTTTTGTTTGTTTGTTTTGCATTCAGTAGATACCATAAAAACCTCATCATGGAGTGTAATGTCTTTCTAACTTCAGGACTGAAAGCACTAGAAAGTTCTGCCACTTTCAGAGTTTAAAGAGGCTATGCTAACAGTGGCTCTCATTTTGTCATCCCCTAAGCAGCACTTTCCTAACCCCAAATAGCATATTCAAGAGGTAATTAGCACAATGAAATCTCACTGCAATCTGAACCCCTATATTTTAACACTAATTATCTGATATTAGAATAAGTTTTAAAATCTACTGGTTTCTATCAAGAATAGAAAATGCATTTATGTGGGATTTATAGTAAAGGTGGTTGAGCTGGTGCTTAGGGAGCTCTCAATGCAGCCAGTGTGTCACAACTGAGCTGACAAAAACTATCCTCATTGCTTTTTTTTTTTTTTGCAATGCAAAAAGCCTCACTGAAGCAGGACAAGCACTAGCCTGCATGTAGTCAGCATCTGCCAGTTGCACAAGAGACAGTATCAAGAGGGAGATGAGTCTGAGCTCTCATGGGCCCACTGATGCATTGCTGTTATCACATTGACAGTAATAGTATTTTACTAGTTTAATGCCTAAGTTTGTGTTGTCAGCATTATAGAGAATGAACTTGTGATGTATTTATAATACACACTATATACACTATACCCACTGTGCTTGTGAAATAGTATTGTTTTCAGCAATAAAACATTTTAAAATCTGAAGGAAACATTGAAGACAGAAGAGGAGAGAAGACTTTTTGATAGCAAAACAACAGAAAGAGTAGTCTTGTACAGATGATGTACATGGACTTGAACAACAGATGTTCTGAGTGACGGTGGTTCTGGTGGTAACGACGTCACCTTTCTCTGAAAAAATACATTGGTAACAGGAGTGGCAATATGCCTAAAAAAGGCTCAGAGATGAAGCCTAAAAGCACCTTTACAGAAAGTGAAGCACTGTTCCAAGTTTCAGCACAATTACACACCGATTTGATCAATTTGCACAACAATCCACATAACTGAACAATTTATGGACATTCTTACCTTTTGTTAGTTTCAAGTTAATTGTGTTGTAACACTATTTTACACTGGAAATTAGGGTCTACAGGTGGCAGCTGAAAGAAGAGAAGTCTTTAAACAGACGAAAAAGAATCTTTGTGAGCTCTCTTATTAAGACATTTTTGTCCTCCTGTGTGTGGTAGCATTTTTCCTGCAACAGCAATGAGCATAGCGTGATAGCTGAAGATACATGCTGAGCTACAACAGCGATACTTTTGAAAAGTTACTCTATCCATAGGTGCTATGAGCTGGCGATAGAAGGCAAACGCGGATATCCTGTGGCTTTATCATAAATATCCATCAGAACAGCAAAGCAGATTCCCCAGCAGAGAGAGGTACCACTTCTGACCCACACATCTCAGATGTTTTCTAGGCATGGGATAGCAGCAATATATTACTAGAAGGGCTATGTTGATAATAATTAGTCATGTATTAAAGGAAGTGGCACTACTAGTCATTATGAAGAAGGTTTCAGGAAACTAAAAAGATCTTTTGAACTGAAGAAGCACAGGAGCTTGGGATGCACACCATAGAAAGAGAGGGGATTGATGATTGCTGGCTGGTGCTAAAGGGGAGAATGCTGCCTAGACTGAGGTGAAGATAACAAGCTGTTTGAGTGCGACTGAAAAGTAATTTCATTCTTTGTTACACAATTCTGTTGAGAGAAGTCTTCATATTGGAATGAGTCATAGAGATCTGTTTATTCCCAACAAAAAACACTAAACCTTATTAAAAAAAATGTGCTGGGTGTCATGTGTACCTAGTTTTGTGAAAGCTGAGTTTCTGAAAGTCTAGTGCATTCTCAATTAATTTTTCTTTTTATGAACAATCTGTTACTTAAAAAATTTATTTTTAAATCCGTTTCCTAATTTGAAAGATACTTTAATACCACCCATGATCGGATGCAGTTTGGTTATGTGATTGGAATGACCTGGTGAGTGTTCCCTTATTGGAGCTGCTCTGAATACTTTTGTCAGTCCTCTACATACAACATTAAGCAGTCAGTGCATAAGAAAGATGTATCAACAATTCCTTTGCAATTTTGCCTCACTGTTGTGCTTTCCATAGAACAAGCTGTAAATGAAGATAAATGTGGCTCCCACAAAATTTTTTCACCATTGCCTTAGTTATTTGATAGAACAATTTCTTCTGAAGAGATGCAGTACAGTACTGTCTGGACAGCCAAGTAATCTACCTTTACTTGGCTCCTCTGCACTATAGCACCGAAATTCTGGGAATTTTGCAAGTGGGGACTTGCTCTTCATTTAAACAAATGACTGTAGCTGTCTATGCATCTACATCAAATTTGAGCATAAAAGATAAGGTTTCAAGCCAGGATCCTCCAAACAATGGTCTGTTCCGGTGTGACAGGCCCATTATGGAGGGATGTATCACCTGTAAACTGACCTGGACCTAGAAAAACTTTAAAAATAAAAACTAAACAAAATACTTGTCGTGAATGAGGACAAGTTCTGGCATCTGTGTGCCAGGCAGACTGAAACACAACTGGATGGGATAAGTGATAGCTTTCAGTCCCTCTCACTGTTTCCCTCTGGTTTCTTCTCAGCATTTTGTAAGGCAAGTATCTAGACCAGAAGAATTCCACCTGAACAGGGTCACAGGATGTTTTAAAGATTTCCTCAGGCTCACAGAAGTTTAATTTGCCACCCAGATTTACTTAAAGGCAAGTTTATTTCCCAATGTATTGTTTAGACACTGTGAAATTCATGTCTAAGTAAAAAACATTTACTAGCTCTTACACTAATCCAGAACTACAAGAAGATAAGAAATTAATTTTAAAAGTGATTTTAAATAGTGAGATGTCCATAATCAACATCAAGTTTTGATATTTTTTTTTAAAAAACAAACACTATTGGAAAAACACTAATACATTTAAAAACCCCAATTTTTATTGTCTAATATTACCTTGCATACATATCCTAAGCATTCTGCAGACTGCATTGGAATCTCATGTAATTTTCAAATTAATTAACTTTTTTTTTTTAATAAACCTTCAAAGGTCCCTTCCAACCCAATAGATTCTATGATTCTATGATTCTATAATCTGTCCACACAAAATAAATCAGACAACTGAAAAATAAGTATGACGAGAGACTTAATTTCTACATTTTACTCAGTTGCAAAGATAATACTGTGTTGTAATGGTTTAGTTTAACCACAGGGATCTTTCAGGTTCATTTAGTGGTGTCATGTCATCAGGATGATTGCAATGGAACTTAGTTTATCAAAGAGCTTGATTTGAAACACACCCACCTTAGGGCTTAGCAGCTGAGTTAGCTCTTCTGCATCATTGACATAGACCAGGAAAAAGCATCTTTACTCTGGAGCCATTTTGCTGGATGTTTTGTCATCATTCAAGAGGGAAATAACTCAACATGTGTATACATGGGTTCCTTTATTTTGATATAATTACATGGGAACAGAAATTCTGGTAGAGGTCTGCTCTACCACTGTGAGTTAGGATGCTTATATACCTGAAAGGTCTTGCTATCCCTCAATAGCCAACACCTTGAACACAAAAAAAATGATGTGTCTTTAGTTCAAATCCAATTGCCTCTGGGTTTTTTTCCTATTCTGGGACCCTCTTTTCCTTGATGTTGCTGTTGCATACTCTAATGTAAGGCAACCTTTCTGAGCACAGCTAAGTTCATTCTCCTTCCGCGACCAAGTCAGGCCCAAACACTGCTTCTTAGATCATTTTTAAATGGACAAAATACTGGAAACACAGTGTGCCAGGATTGTTTCAAAGAGACCTCTTGTATTCTGTACCACTAGGCCAAGATTCCCAGTTTCCAAATTAATCAAGCTCTTAGCTAAATTTTAGCAGCCACAGTCAATTAAAGAAACATAAATAACATGATAACAAATCAAAGAATCTCTGGAGGCTCATGTGTTTTATTCAGACCTGCTGACACAGTCTAATGTGACAAGCTTTTCCCTTGGTGCCAACAGCAACAAGTCAGGTTTAACAGTTACAAATGCACAAGCTAAATCAAAGGCAGAAGCATACTTACTAATGTCACAAACATGACTTTGATTTTAAAATGTTTTTAAAATGTTTCTTGTATGACACATAGTATCATAGCTTTGCATTGGGTTCTCTGGCAATAATCTGGTTTGGTTTCAATAAAAGAGAAGTACAGAGGATGGAAATGACAGAGAAATAGATTACTAGGCTGCTTGTAGGCCTTAAATATGAAGCAGACAGGCACTTAAGAAATGTAAGACTGTAAGCAAGTATTACAGATTTAAAAATCTTTCATTTAGAACATAGAATCCTACAAATCAATGCAAAAAATCTGTACATATGTATTTAGGTACAGAAATGTGGCCTTGTGCACTATTAAAATAATTTAGACCCTTGGATCAAATACAAGGCAGTCCAAATACTGGGACAAGATAAACTCCTAGAAATTGAATTAATTTGCAGCACAGTTGTGGATATTCCTATTATTATGCCAGCATATACAAGCAACTGCATTGGGTGGAGCTGTTAAAAAAAAAGGGAAGAAAACAGAGCATAGTCTGAGTAGACTGGCAAACCTCCATCTTTTTATTTATTTGTGGTTAGTAGAAAAAAATTTAGCCAACTCTCTTTCTCATAATCACAGGGAGTTTGGCTGAAACACTAATCTATATTCATTCACCTTGGCAAAAAAAGAAGCTAGAAAATTCCATGCAGTCTTGCTAATCTGTAAATTTAATTGTTCATATCCATGGCTTCGCACCTCTAACTCCAAACGATAATATGACACATGCATGCATTGGGAAAGATCCATCTTACAAAGACTTTGCCAATTCTGAAAACATAGGTCTAAAACATTTTGTTGTAGCAACTAAAACTCTCCTAAATGTTTTTGTACCAACTAAAATGCTCAACCACTGGCTATTGCTTACTCCTCCAGCTCACTCAAGCTTTGTGAGGGTTGACAGGGAATGTTGTCAAGCTTTCAGTGTCTCGTTATTTGGCACTCATGGACTCCCTCTGCTTAACTTTACATTATAGAAACTTTGAAAAAAATCACAAAAACTGATACGTTATTTTGATTGGCAGGTCTGGGTTGCTTTTTGGTATTTTTTTCTTTCCTGGGAATCAGAATCACTGAGGTTGGCCAGCCTCTCTGGAAGTCTCTAATATCACTGTGGCTTTAGCAGAGTTAACCACAGCTGGTTGCCCAGGGCCATGTTCAATTGGGTTTGAATATCCCCGAGGATGGAGACTTTCCAACCTCTCCGATGGACTTGGTCCTGTGTTAGAGCACTCGCACAGTAAATAAGTATTTCTTAGATTTAAAAGGAATCTCCTTTATTTCAATTTGTGCCCATTGCCTTCTTTTCTTTGACTGCATACAACAGAAAGGAGCTTGGCTCCATCTTCTTTATCCTCCTATCAGGTATTTATGCACATTCATAAGATCCCCCTGAAGCCTGCTCTTCTTGAACCTAAAAAGACCCATCTCTCACCCTGTCCAAGCTCCAAGCCCTTCATAATCTTAGTGGACTCACTCCAGTGTGCTCTTACCTCTCCTGTACTGGGGAGGCCAGCACTGGACACAGCATCTCAATATGTCTCACCAGTGCTGAGTACAAAGCATCAGCTCCCTTGTCTTCACAGAATCACAGAATCACAGA
>NW_010190948.1:0-224 GCF_000695765.1 Mesitornis unicolor
ATAGACCCCATAGGTGCCCCCAATGTCCCCTATAAACCACATAGGTGCCTCCAGGGTCCCCTACAGCTCCCATAAGTGCCCCTATAAACAACCCCAGATGGGTCTATAGACCCCATAAATACCCCCATGGTGCCCTATAGCCCCCATAGGTGTCCCCAGTATCCCCCATAGACCCCATAAGCGTCCCCATGGTCCCCTATAGACCCCATAAATACCCCCATAGG
>NW_010190948.1:321-531 GCF_000695765.1 Mesitornis unicolor
CCAGTGTCCCCTATAGCCCCCATAGACACCCCAATGTCCCCAGTGTCCCCTATAGACCCCATAGATACCACTAGATGGCTCATAGACCCCATAACTGCCCCCAATGTCCCCTAAAGATCCCACAGATGCCCCCAGGGTCCCCTATAGCCCCCATAAGCACCCCCAATGTCCCTTATAGCCCCCATAGTGTCCCCAATGTCCTCTACAGCC
>NW_010190948.1:569-2338 GCF_000695765.1 Mesitornis unicolor
CTACAGG
The DNA here is from genome assembly GCF_000695765.1 of Mesitornis unicolor. Taxonomy (NCBI): domain Eukaryota; kingdom Metazoa; phylum Chordata; class Aves; order Mesitornithiformes; family Mesitornithidae; genus Mesitornis; species Mesitornis unicolor. The sequence goes on from NW_010190948.1 coordinate 577, forward strand.
CCCCATAGACACCCCAGTGTCCCCCATAGTGTCCCAAATGTCCCCTATAGCCCCCACAGCCCCCCCAGTGTCCCCACCGTAGCCGTCGTAGGGGTCGGCGTCCAGGTTGGGCAGGCGCCAGCAGCGAATTTCGGCGTCCACCCCCCCACTGCAGCACAGGGGGGGGTCACAGCCCACGGCGACGGCCAGCACCGGGCCCCTGTGGTGACAGTGACACGGTGACACGGGGACAATGGGGTCAACGGGGGCACTGGAGACAACGGGGACACTGGGAACAATGGGGACTGTGGTGACAGTGGGGGCAATGGAGACAATGGGGACACCGGTGACAATGCAGATAATGGGGACAATGGTGACAATGGCAACATTGGGGACAATCAATGGGGACACTGGTGACAATGGGGACAATAGGGACAACGGTGACAATGGGGTTAACAGGGACATCACCGGGGACAATGGTGACACCAATGACACTGATGACACTGGGGACAACAGTGGCAATGGGGACAATGGGGACAAAGGTGACAATGGGGGGATTGGAGACAGTGGGGACAGTGGTGACACCGATGATAATGGGATCAATGGGGACACTGGGGACAACAGGGACAATGGAGGCAATAGGGACCATGGTGACACTGGGGACAATGAGGACACTGGTGACATTGGGGACAATGATGACAGCAGTAACAATGGGGACAGTGGTGACAATGAGGACATTGGGGACACCAGGGACAACAGTGACAATGGTGACACAGTGACAACGGGGGCAATGGGGACACCAATAACACTGGTGAGAATAGGGACCAATGGGGACAAACAATGGGGACACTGGTGACAATGGGGACAATAGGGATAATGGGGACAATGGTGACATCAGTGACAAAGAGGACAATGGGGGCAATGGTGACACCAATGACATTGGTGACAATGGGGACACTGGGGGCAAAGGTGACAATGGGGGCATTGGAGACAATGGGGAGAGTGGTGACACCGATGATAATGGGATCAATGGGGACAATGGTGACATCAGTGACAAAGGGGACAATGGTGACAATGAGGACAATCAATGGTGACAATGGTGACGAGGACACCAGTGACAATGAAGACAACGGGGACACGGTGACAATGGGGACAACAGGGACAATGGAGGCAATAGGGACCATGGTGACACTGGGGACAATGAGGACAACAGGGACAATGGGGACAGTGGTGACAATGGTGACAATAGGGATAATGGGGACAATGGACACAATGGGGACACCGGTGACAATGGGGTCAATGGTGACAATGGGGACACTGGGGACAATGGAGACAATGGGGACATGAGGGACAATGGTGACATCAGTGACAAAGGGGACAATGGTGACAATGAGGATATCAATGACATTGGTGACAATGGGGACACTGGGGACAATGGGGACAATGGGGACACTGGGGAGAATGGACACAATGGGGACACTGGTGGCAATGGGGACACCAGTGACATTGGGGACAATGAGGACAGCAGTAACAATGGGGACACACAAAGGGGACAATGGTGACAACGAGGACAATCGATGGTGTCAACGAAGACAATGGGGACACCAGTGACAACGGGGACAATGGATGGTGACAACAGGGACAACAGGGGACACCGGTGACGCCCCCACCTGTGTCCCCGAAACGCGTACACCGGCTCCACGTCCACCGCCGCGTTCCTGTGGTGGGACACACAGCAAAACCGGGGGGTGACACCGCCACCAAAAGGGGATGTCCCCAAATT
>NW_010190948.1:2454-2811 GCF_000695765.1 Mesitornis unicolor
GCTGCGCGGGGACGAAGGCCAGGGCGCGGATGGCGTCGTAGTGGCTGCGCAGGCTCAGTTTGGGGCTCCAGGTCTTTTTTGGGGGGGTCTGGCCCTCGGGGACCTGCGGGGACAACGTGGGGGGGACAGGGTGGTGGCATCGGTGTCACCCGATGTGGTCGTGTTTGGGGGTTGGGGGTGGTTTTTAGGGGACGGAGGGGACCAAAGGTTTGGGGCTCCAGGTCTTTTTTGGGGGGGTCTGGCCCTCGGGGACCTGCGGGGACAACGTGGGGGGGACAGGGTGGTGGCATCGGTGTCACCCGATGTGGTCGTGTTTGGGGGTTGGGGGTGGTTTTTAGGGGACGGAGGGGACCAAAG
>NW_010190949.1:0-9969 GCF_000695765.1 Mesitornis unicolor
CCTTCCAATCCCTAACAGTCTGGGATTCTGTACCATCAGGACCTGGTCCTTGGGAGCACTGAGGCTCAGAGCAAGGAAGCCACATCTCTGCTCCCATCCCATCTGCGCCTTCATCTGCGGGACATGGGTGCACAAATTGATGTAAAATTGCCCCAGATATGGTTGATACTTTTTAAATAGAAACCTCATCTGTATTTTAATGCCTAGGGGAAAAAGCTTGCCCTGGAGTATCTTGTGTTGGACTCCTCATTTTAAGGAAAGGTTTTGCTTTGAACAGTAACACAGTGAAAAGCCTGGAAACTTATTTATTCAGATAAGGCCCCTGATGGAGAAAGCTGTTCCTGTGGAGGTCAGAAATGACTCAAAGGGGTTCGGTGTCTTTTTTTAGGAGAATTACTGAGTTATGTGGTGCTGTAGGTTGCTAAGGCCTTTCTTTGTGTGTTCACTATGCCCGCTATGCTTGGAGGAAGTGGATTTACTGTAATTCGGAGTCAGTTCCTTCCCTGTCAGTGATGGATGGGTTTGATTTAGGCTGTTGGGCAGGATGAGGTGGCTCCATTAATAACAGCTACGTTTTTGGAGATGGGAGCTGTACTTGGGACCCCCTGCACGTGGAGATGTGGGGACCTTTTTGGGGTTGAAGTGGCTCTAACGTGGTTCTCCGTGAGCTTCATTTTTCACAGTTCCTTCGAGACGGAGCCCATCTCTGAGAAAAAGGGCAGGAAAAGTTGAACGGTTTGATCTCAAATTGAAACGTTTTGAGGAGCCTAATTAAACCAACCCACGATTACTATGTACAACCCCGTCCCAGGCCTTCAAACAGCTTCTTAAACACCAGCTTGGCTGGAGAGCCGTGCCTAATCACCCCTGGAAGGAAGCAGGGAGCGGCGGGTGTTGAAAGGCGACGGCTGGAGCTGAGCGAGGGAACCCGGCGACCACAAGCGTTGAAATTCGCACGGAGCACGAGGAGGGCTTTGATCCCAACGCAGCCCGAATTTGGGGCTCGACCAAGAGCGCGAAGCAGGGCTTTGGAGAGACTTCAGAGGTTACGCCGGCAGCGGCGCAGGCTGTAATCTCCACAGAAAAGCGGCTCGGCGTAATTAACAACCCAGGAGGATCCCTCCTGGGAACCTCGGGGCTCTCCAGGTCCTTTGGTTTCTTCCAAACCGGGTCACACGTCGGATGCAGAAGAAGAGGAGGTTGCAGTGGGGCCAGGGGTACACGGATAGGATTTTGACCTGAGCTTTCCTAGTGGAAGATCTTGATGTACTCCTTGTTTTCTCCGTGAGGGGTGGTGTGGTGATAGAGCCGCAAGACTTAAAGGAAAATAAATGTTGTGGTTTTTTGAGACACGGGGAAAAATTTTGCTGCAGTTTGATGAGAGCTGAGAAAGCAGGTAATGAAATGTTTTGTAGCTGCACCAGTGGTTGATTTGGTTAATTGACTGAAATGAGTATGTAAATATGATGATCCAGGCTTGATTGTAGTCAAGCATCTTCTGGACGTGACTGCAGATGGGGCCGGTCCTTGTGGATGGCCTTGAGCAGGGCTGTGGTGAATGTTCTGGTGGTTGTGGCTATGAAATGTGACTGTGCAATGCCTTGGCATCCTCAGCTGGGAAATATTTGCGTGCCCGTGAACTTAGCTGACACAGACGTAAGCGAAGAGGCTGTGCGCGGGGTAGGGACTCCGCCACCGAATGCTTTGCTTGAGTAGGTGGTGGGGTGGTTCCCTGCCTTTTGAGCATGTAAAAAGTCATGTTTGTAATTACCCTTCACGTTTCTGAAACAGTTATTGATGTTTTTAGGCTCTAAAATGTTAACGTTTAGCGTTTAACAGACAGATTTGGGTCTCGCGGTCGTGGTGTGTCAAGAGAAGCCTCAGCTCTGCCATCAGTAAATCACCCACGTGAGCGCTCTGTGCAGAGGGGCTTATTGCAGAGGGGAACATTTAATTAATACCGAAGCAATTATCTTGACAAGTAAGTCAAACTCAGAACAATAACATTTTCCCAGTGACTGTGTGGTGGCCAGATGGTAATGCAAACTGCTATTAAGGGCTTGGCTTGCCACTCTTGAGGTTCCTGGCAGGTAATCAGTGTATTTTTCCCATTTGGAGGTTTGGATTTCAGCGTTCTGGGAATTAGGCCCACAGGGATGTCCAGTAGATGTTTCAGTGTGAATGAAAAAGGAGTTTTTTAAGTATTCCTGCTAGGAAATATTTCTTGCTGTTGCCAAATACCGGGTTGCGAATAGAAATCCCTGTGCCGTGGGGTCTGTTTGGCGGCAGATGGAAAGCTGAGCCAGGCAGAAAGCTCTCCAGAATTTAATGCAGAGTCTCCAGATTTGGTAAAACATGCGGTGTTGGTGACCTCGCTGCTGCCTTTCAGTGCTGCTGCTGCTCTTGGTCACCTCCCTGCTGTGCACGGGCCTACTGCAGTCACAGAATCCCAGAATGAGGAGTTGGAAGGGACCTCACAGGGAGGAATGTCTTCCTAATATCCAGTCTAAATCTCCCCTCTTCCAGTTTAAAACCATCACCACTCATCACTACACTCCCTGATAAAGAGTCCCTCCTTATCTTTTTTGTAGGCCGCTTTAGCTACTGACAGGCCGCAATATGGCCTCCCTGTTCTTGAATGGCCCTCCAGGCCCTGAAGACCTGCAGTGGCCGAGATGTCTCTGGTCCTGAGATGTCCCTGGTGCCGGGGTTGGACCCCGTTTTGCCATGGGTCATAGTGAAGGACTTCATTAGTTTCTACATAGTCACTTTGCCTTCAGCCCTCGGGCCTTGGTGCTGGTTTCCACGGTCATGTTTTGTACTTCTTTGGTGTAAAGATTAAAGAACGAGATATAGAGTCCTGGGCTTAATATGTGCTTTTTAAATGCTTTTACTGAAGGTTTTATTTATTGGCTGTGAGGTTGAAGCTACCGCTGTCAGTGGGAATGGGGATAATTAGCAGGAAATCATTCTGTGGCCTTCAGCAAAGCTGCTCTCCCGCCTTGCTGGGTTGTGCTGCAAATTCGGAAGGAGCCCTCATTCCTCACCGGGGCTGAAAGAGGGAAATTGTCGAGTAAGCGTTTTTCTGTCCGGAAAAGGGGTCGGTGTGTGGTAGCTGCCTAAACTGGATGTGATTCAGGGGCCCTCCTGGACCTCTCATGTGCTGGGCTTTTATTTTCTTCTAGAAAGCCATGATAAATAATTATGTGGTTCGTTCAGCTTATTGCTTCCATAAGACAACTGCAAAATACTTGACTAAAAAAAAAAAGTGATGTTCGACCTTTTGCAACTTTAAAAACGTATAATTTCCACACCTTTGAGTGCCTGCAGCGTCTCTCACCTCCCCAATTTGACTGGTTCATACAATTTGTCCTGCCTTGCTCATCCGCTCTGGTTCCTCCAGCGCCTTTCCAGGTGTGAGGATGCCTTCAGCCACCCATCGCCGTGTTCTTGGTAGTGGTGTTGGCCTTTGTCAGGGTTTTTAATACACTTGTGTTGTCCTCTGGGTGATGGGGTAAGGTCCTCTCTGCCTATGAACCCCATCAGCAGGCAGAGGAGATGGGGCAGTTTTTTCCAAGGAGCTGAATAAAATACTGGTATAACTCACCAACAGCTGATGTGTCCACACCGAGAATTAAAACAACCTGATCTGATCACAGAATCTGTTTCAGATGAATATTGTGAGTTCTTTTAAGGGGTAAAACTCATTATTTATTAACTGCACATCATTAATATCTACAATTGTAAATCAGAAATCTAGTCTGGAAGGCACTTCTTGTGTCTTATGACGCTCTTTTTAGCTGGAATTTTGTAGGCTTTTCTTTTTTTTAATATCATCTTAGCACGTAGTCGTCTTTTCTCTCCCATTTCACCGTGTTTAGGAGGATTTATGACTAAAAAGGGTGGTAGAAAAATGCCATCTTAGGAGAAGCAACAGAATGTAGAAATAAAATCCAATAAAAATCCATCCAGGACACAAAGAAGAGTTAATTTCTTTAAAGGTGTGGAAAATCACAGTTCAGTTGGAAATCTCAGTAAAAAACAGTTGAAAACCTCCTTTAAAAGAAGTGGTGACCAAGTGTGAACTTCCTGCTGGATGCTGGGTGGTAGCTCCCGAAAACCCTGCGGTGGGACCAGGGGTAGAATTGAGTCCGAGGCGTCGCTTTGGCGTAGTTTTGGTGGGAGCTTCATTTGTGTTGTGCAAATATTTGGGGATGTGGATGTGGTTGACGATGCGTGAAGTGCTTTGGGTGTCTTGGAAAATGCTGATAGCGGCTACTGTTTTAATATAAAAAAACCCCAAGGTTTGATGAGGTGCAATGGCGAGGGTGCAGGCCGTGTGGTGGTGATAATGAACTTCTAGAACAATCCATCAAGATTCGTGGCGGACATTGCATCATCCCCTGGAAACCTTTAAAATCAGAATGATGTCTTTTTCCTAAAAGCTTTATGTTCCAGTTAAATCAGCATTAATAACCTTGAAGTAGGTGTTAATTAGTGGACGACTCATCTGTTGTGTTCGGGATATCAGACGACCTGACGACTGCGATCTCCTGAAATTTTATGCCTATAGGAATAATAGATTAATGCTTTGTGTTTTTCTTCTTGTGGCAAAGATCAAATTAAAAAAAAAAAAAAGGAAGAGTTTAAAGAAAAAATAAATTGAGCACAGCTCTGGCAGCCAAGGATTTTGGTGTTGGGATTTTGACTCTGATAGCGCTCGTTGTGTGGCCTTGGGCAAGTTATTATTAGTTATTATTGCCCATTTGTCCAGTCCAGATAAGTTCACTCACCTAAGGGTTTTTAACACGCTGTTAATGTAAATGTGGAATAATTAAGAGCTTTTTCTGGCTATTTTGTTTATGGCAGAGGAGAATATTTGTATTTCGGGTAGATGCCCATTTTCCAGGCCTACTTCATTTAACTCCTGGGAGATGTTTGGACTCTTCAAAAGAGGATTTTTCTTGACTTAGGGCCACCGCTGTGGTACTCAGTCCCGCCAAGTTCAATGTTCTTCTGGAGAGAATAAAGAGTGTTTATGGATTTTGATGAAACTTGAAAATTCTTGGATTGTTCAACTTGCTGTGTTACGGGAAAATGAATCAAGTTCTGACTCACGGAGGACCTTGGGGGGAGAGGGAGGCCTTGTGCACGCCATGGTTTGACTTAGTAGGAAAGTATTTCTTTGGTTGTCTCTGGCATAGATTTATTTATTCTTGTTGAATTATTAGTGGGTCCAGAGGAGGGCATGGAGATGGTCAGGGGCTGGAGCACCTCTCCTGTGAAGGTAGGCCAGGGAGGCCATATTGCGGCCTTAAAAGGGGCTCATAAGAAAGCTGGGGAGGGCCTGTTTACAAAAGCATGGAGTGATAGCATGAGGGGTGATGGTTTTAAACTGGAAGAGGGGAGATTTAGACTGAATATTAGGAAGAAATTCCTCCCTGTGAGGGTGGTGAGGCCCCAGCCCAGGTTGCCCAAAGAAGCTGTGGGTGCCCCCTCCCTGGCAGTGCCCAAGGCCAGGTTGGCCGGGGCTTGGAGCAGCCTGGGCTGGTGGAGGTGTCCCTGCCCATGGGGGTTGGAAGTTGATGATCTTTGAGGTCCCTTCAACCCAAACCCTTCTGTGATGCTGGTTCTGATTTAGCCTGGAGAAGAGAAGGCTGAGGGGAGAGCTCATCACCACCTACAACTGCCTCAAGGGAGCTTGGAGAGAGGTGGGTGCTGGGCTCTTCTCCCAGGTGATGGGGGATAGAACAAGGGGAAACAGCACCAAGCTGTGCCAAGGGAGGTTCAGGTTGGAGAGAAGGAGGAAGTTCTTTACTGAGAGGGTCGTCAGAAGCTGGCACAGGCTGCCCAGGGAGGTGGTGGAGTTACCATCCCTGGATGTGTTTAAAGAGCGGGTAGATGAGGTACTTAGGGATATGGTTTAGGGGGTAGACAGGAGCAGTTGGACGTGATGATCTCAGAGGGCTTTTCCAACCGAGCCATTCTGTGATTCTGTGATTCTGTTACCATTGCCTGGTATCAAAGGGTACCATTAAGGATGAGACGTGGTCTTGGTGCCCCTCTCTGCAGAAACCAACCATGTCCAGGTTTAAGGTCTGTCTGCTTGTTCTCAGCTCAGGCCAAGGTGTCTGGGCAGCTCCAGGGACAAGAGCGTTTCTGTACGAAGAGTGTGTTTTAAGCAAGCAGATTGCCATTTGTGTGTAAATGTTCACAAAATCTGAAAGGTCAACAGACCAAAGCCAGGAAGTGTGCAGTGGGTATTGGTCCTCTCCAGATGCATTTACTAAAGGTGGTGAAACAACTCGGGATATGACGCTGTTGATTTTCTTGCCCCATAGGCTTTGAAAATCTGTCATTTCTGCAATGCTGGTTGGACATTTTGAAGTGTTTCCTAATAAACCTTAGGAGAAAACCCTTCCTTGCTTCTTCTCCCTTTGGGTCCTTGTGCAGTGTCCACACCACTCTGATGGCCTTTGCTTTGCGTAACTTGTTGACAAGTCCTGATGGATCTCTATGGTCCTCGTAGAGTTCCTTCAGCTTTCATCATACCAGGCAGATACTTCACCTTTCTGTCCTCAAACCCCTTAATTTTGTGTCATTGACAGGTTTCTGTGCTATTTACTTCCTGTCCTCGTCAATTTTTGTTGCCTGTCTGCTCTCAGTCTTCTCTGCTTTGCCGTTGTTTCCTCTTTTCTTAATGTTTGTTCCCTTCATTTCCTAAAGGATTGCAAATACAGTCAGTGGAAAATAATTTTCAAGATATTCTTCAGTCTTCTGCTCGCTCCAAATACGAAGGTACTTTCTACTTGATGTGTCTGTTCGCTCCCTTGCTCTCTTTGACAATAACACGGCCCTAATTTCCAGCCTACCTTTGAAATGTTGGGATTGATTTTTCCCCGGCTGCGTACTTACAGCTCACTAACCTTTGCTGCACTGAGAGAAACCAGTCAAGTTCTGCTTCCTCATGGAAAAATCCAGAGCGTCCAATTGACCTATCTGCTGGGGTATGAAACCAGAGCAGTTTTTCAGCAGCCTTCTTAAATGCAGACACCAGAACTAAATCCAATATTTTAGGAGAAGTTACGATGATATTTCCCTGCTTTACTTCTCAATTGCATTACCTGCTGAGCCAAAAATGGTTCGCGTTCCCGCCTGCCATTTCATAGCATAGCAATGCAAGAGGATGAGTACTTTGTGTGTCTGTGATATTTTGACCCCCTTTAGCAGTGCAGAATAAGATACTCCTGAGCCATTTTTTTCCATTAAAAGTAAATACCCTTTCAGTTTGCTCGAGGAACAACCCATTGGACTGTGTTTCCCTTAACTGTGCTTAAAAAAAGAGATGCTGATCAACTCAACTCAACCAGCCATTGATTTCTCCGTGTGTCCTCTGACTTCCCCTATCAGCACATCCTAACACCAGATTATTTGCTGTCAGCTTGAGCTTTTCTCCTTCTTCCTTAGAGCTGTCGTGTTCCCTTCTTCTTTTTTTATGGCCTCCTTAACTTCCGTCTGAGCCCAGGCTGCCTTTTAACTAACGTGGCCTCCTTTTTCAGTTGTGGGATTGTGGCTTTTGGAGCATCTAGTTAAAATGTTCTGAAACAATTTTCAATTAGTCTTCATGTTTTTCTGATTACCTTCTTTCTCCCAACTGATTTGGCTCGTAATTGTTTTCAGCTTGATGAAACCGGCCCCGTTTTGTAACTGCGTGCGTACGTATGTATACCTGTGTGTAAATGCGTGCTATCGGGAGTGCTATTTTATTCCTAATTTGGATGATTTCTGGGCGCGTATAAAAGTGTGATCAAGCCATGGCGACCTGCATTTTAGTTATTAAAAATGTGGGATAAAACGTGGCAGCTGGTTTAAAACTTCTCCCAAATGGGTACTGGGGTTGCTGATTTTGGGGATTTACTGACATTTAGGAGATGATGCTTCTGTAGTGCAAGGGCATCACCTCCAGCTCTATTTGGGGCATCGTCTCCAGTGATTTGGGCCATCGTCTCCGGCTCTTTGGGGCAACACTTCCAACTCTTTGGGGCATCGTCTCCAACTCTTTGGGGCATCGTCTCCAGCTCTTTGGGGCATCGTCTCCAGCTCTTTTGATGGCCCAACAACCTCAGCTCAAGCTCCTTCTGAACGTCCCACGTGCTGTGTCATAACCCAAAGGTTGGTGCTGTGGTAGCTGGGGAGTGGTTTAAGAAGGTAAATGCTGCCTTCACACCAGCTCTTGAGGTGCAGTGGTCCATGTCAGAGCAGTGTGCATGGGTTTCCAAGTGAGACGGGAGAAAACGGCGTGGCTTCATCTCTGCTCTGCAAAGTTGGTGGAGGAGACACTGCCTGCAGTGGAAATGTTGGATGAATGAACTAAAGAAGTGGAGGAAGACCCAAGTTATGGTGAATGATGAGGGCAACAGAACTGCAGGCTGGTGAGGCCCTGGCCCAGGTTGCCCAGAGAAGCTGTGGGTGCCCCCTCCCTGGCAGTGCCCAAGGCCAGGTTGGCCGGGGCTTGGAGCAGCCTGGGCTGGTGGAGGTGTCCCTGTCCCCGGGGGTTGGACTGGGGGGGCTGTGAGGTCCCTTCAACCCAAACCACTTTATGATCCTATAGTCCAAGTCCAGTTAGTGTCACTTGGAGATCCTGTAACCTTCACAGCAACATGAAACCAAGCTGTAGAAGGCTGCAGTGGCGGAGTTGAGGGAGGAAAACCATATGGGAGAACCAACACCAACAGCCACCCATGGGTGAAGGACCCAAATCTCTCTTCCCCAGTGAGATGTCCTACACCGAGCCACCATCTCTCCTTGGAGAACGTAATCTCCTTGGTGCTGTGCCCTACAGATGGCTCTGGATGGAGCCTGCAGCGCTGGGGATGCATTTGGAGGCTGTGATGGGAGGGAGCATCCCATGTTACCCCCGAGCTGACCTTTTCTGGAGCGGGATGGAAATGATCAGCGCCGCGAATGCAAATGAGCAGCAGCGGGGCTCCATCTGCAGCTGGTTAATTACCCGTTCACACAATATGTTGGTAGGGGTCATCTGGTTCCAGTTTCACCATAAACAGAAGTAAATGTCGAGAACATATTTCTCTACATCCAGTTTCACTTGTTGTGGATGCTTGGAATAGTTTGCAACCCACATCTTTGGGTTTTGCGAGGAGGCCTTTTTGGCCAGAGAGCCCTGCGACCATTTGAGAGGGGTTTGGGTTTTTTTTTTTCCTTCTAAAAAGTGCCCCGGAGGTTGCATTGTAGGGACTTTCCTTATGCAAAACATAAAAGTGCTGGTTTTGAAAATTATAACCATATTTTTTCATTAAGATCACTCGGAGTCCCAATAAACAATCGACTCCGAAAAATTTTCCAACTGTTTGCTGCCGCGCTGTTTCTATTTTTAATTATTATTATTTTATGATTTTTTTTTTAAAATAAGAAGCGCTTTTCTTAAAAAACACAGCTTGGCTTTATAATTTAAAGAAGCCATCCAGTAAATCAGAAAAAATGTCAGTGCATATAGCTCTTTATTGCGATATAATCAAAACCTACTGCGCGTCGGAGCATAGGAATACTTCTGTAGCGGCCTCGCATGGTTTCTGCCATTCGGTTTAATCGTGGGAACTCCTTTTTGCGTTAGCGCCTCTCCTCAAAGCCTCTTCCAGTGTGTTTGTACATTTGTTTTATATAAACTGAGAACTGTGTGTGTGTATAGAGGGAGGTGAACAAAGCTCTGCTAAGTTACAGGCACAGAAATGCCCGGTTCTTAGCACTAAGGCAGGGTTTCCACTCCCCATCAGTCTTTGGTGGTGTTATTTTGGGGGTTTTACTCGTTGTCTTGTTACCTGGTACAAGATTTATTTGCTGCTATAAAACAACTAAAGAGTGACAAACCCAAGTTTAGCATCAAAAATTGTCGCGTCTGCCTTATACCACAGAATCCCAGGAAATGAGGAGTTGGAAGGGCCCTGGAAAGCT
>NW_010190950.1:0-318 GCF_000695765.1 Mesitornis unicolor
GGGGGGCCGTCTCTTTTCAAGCCAAATTTTGACCCCAATTCTGAGTAAACGGCCCCAAATTCTTGTATCGACCCCCTCCGTGGTCAGAATTTGGTCCCAGTCTGCTGCGCGCTGCGGTTGCGGCTTATCGGACTGGGAGGAGAGTGGAGGGGAGGGGATGGTTGCTGCAGGGGGTATTTATCTGGGGGGTTTTCGGGAGATTTGGGCTGAAAAAGGCTATTTTGGGCACTTGAGGTGGTAGGAGGAGAGGAGGTGGCTGTGGGGACCACGCTGTACTTGTAAACCTCAAATGTGGTCAGCACAAGGGATGGCAGAACG
>NW_010190950.1:441-4421 GCF_000695765.1 Mesitornis unicolor
GGTGGATTTCTGAGGTGAATTTCCGCTCAAAAAATGCGGCTGATAGAAAGTACGAGCAGCGTACTCTCGTTTCTGATGCTTACCATGATGTTTAACACCCTGGAGGTGTTTAAAACATGAGTAGATGTCGTGTTGAAGGATATGGTCTAGTGGTGGACTTAGAGATGGTTACACTCTGTGATCTTGAAGGTCTTTTCCAACCAAAACCATATAGGTGAATTTCCGCTCAAAAAATGCGGCTGATAGAAAGTACGAGCAGCGTACTCTCGTTTCTGATGCTTACCATGATGTTTAACACCCTGGAGGTGTTTAAAACATGAGTAGATGTCGTGTTGAAGGATATGGTCTAGTGGTGGACTTAGAGATGGTTACACTCTGTGATCTTGAAGGTCTTTTCCAACCAAAACCATATAATGATTGTTAGGGACTTGACCAGTGAAAGAAGTCAGAACAAATCTCCTCCTGCTGCTGTGTCTATGCTCATCCCCACTGTAAATGCCATGTGCTGTCCTTGTTGCCTTCTGTCCTTTTCCGAGCTTAAAAAACTGGGGAAAAAAAGTGTGGAGAAGGCCATGGGGCTTCCTGGAGAGCAGGAGTTAAACAGGACAGGGCTGCTCCATCCGGAAACCAGCCGATTAAATGGGATATAGGAGGGAAATAATAATTAAATTGGTGTCTGCTATAGGAAAAAGCCGAGGCGGGGGGGGGATGATGGGGACTTCTCGGTGAACCGGGAGGCAGCGGGGCCCGCGGCCGCTGGATGGCAGCGCTGCTCCGCCGCATCCCGCATCCTCCGGCCGCTCCCCCCGCATCCCCCGCCCGGCTCCGCCGGTGGCGTTGGTCCTTGCCCCTTCCCACCCCTCCTTTGCGGGGGGAAATGGGGGCTCCGAGCTCTCTGGATTGGGTGGGAGAGGGGGCTCCGAGCCCTCCGGGTGCTGCTGCGGGGGTGAAGCGCAGGCTGGAGCGGTGCGGGATGTCCTCTCCTCTCGTGCTTCCCAAAATGCTGCCCGTGGTGACACCCCTGCTGGGTGCGAGAGTTGGGTGCAGCGGGCAAAGCTGTGCTCGGGGTCTGGTTTGCCTTCGGATGTGGCTGCGGAGAGAGATGGGGAATGGGTTTTTGAGGGCAGGGGGAGGTAATTTGGGGTTAGGAAATGGGGGGGCTCCCAGGGTGTGCTTGGAAGGTGGCTGACATGCTCCTGGGGACGCTGGCTGGTGCTTTGGGACCTGAATTAAATCCCTTAGGAGCCTTTCTCTGATGGTGGGCACCTAAATAGGCCACTCCAGGTCTGTGTCTCTGCCTCACTTCTTCAGGTTTTTGGGGGTCATAGCGGTTCCTGACCCCCTGGGATGCTCGTGGAGGTACAGACCCAAAAGCACACGTGAGACTGGGGTGTCAAGGCATGAAGGGATGAGGCTGGGGCTGTTACTGTGACACCTGCGGGTCTGGCTTTAGCCAAAAGCACTTGAGGCTCAGGAAAACTGTTGAGCTGTGCCTGAAAAGCTGCTGATCCGTGAGCGTGGGCTGGAAATGTGGGTGCAGGGCTGGTTTTGAGGACACCTCACATGGTAGCTCTGGGGCATCACCTTGGGAATGGAGGAGGACACTGGGAGAGGCAGAAACTGGCGTGCTGATCGCTTTTGGGGTGCAGTGCAGGGGTATTTGCTGTCCCCAGCTCCGAGGCCACCTACACCACATTCCCAGGGCCGTGTGGCCGATGCAGGGATGGTTCGATGTGCTGCCTTCCCCCCAGAAAACCATTGGAAACCTGCTCTGCCTCCTCCTTTCTCATCGACCTTCCTTTCCCGACTTCCCCCGGGAAAAGAGGGGTTGGGAGGGCCCGTCTGGCTCCACTTCCACACAGCTCCGTCTGGGAGCGGGTGAATTATTGCTGGATAAACCAGTGCCTTTGGCCGCCCTGAAAAGCTCCTCCAGAGCCGTTACAACCCACTTGGTCGGCACCGTCTGCCTCGAAGGGTGTCACTGGCCAGGAGCTGGAGCCAGTGGCAAATTCCACCAGCCCCAGCGCTGGGTTTCCATGGGGAATGGATGCATTTTGTACCTAAAAACCTGGAGTTTTGGGGCATTTTTCTGGCCATGAGTTTGCTTGCTATACTGGAGGAGACCTGGCTTTCCTTAGCTGGCTGCTGCCTTTTTTGGGGGGGGAAGAGATGCTTTTGAGGCCTCTGACAGGCGATGCATTGGGGACAGGTTCCCCAGCTCCATTCTCACGCTGCCGTGGCCCCCAACACCCCCCTGTGCCCCTGGGGTCCTGCCTGGCTGCGGGTCTGTCCTGGGACCAGGTTTTTCTCTCTACTTTCTGCTCCGTGCTCCTAAAAACCACCAGAAACCTGGGGTAATTTGCCAAGGTGCGGGTTCAAGCCCCTCCTGCCGTGATTTGCTTTAAAACCCAGTGAAATAAGTTCTGCAGGGACTTCGCATTGAATGAGCTGCACCTTGGAGTAACAGGGGGAGAGGGTGCGTTTCTGGTTCTGCCAACTCGAAATTTGCAGGGGAGAGTTTCAGTTCTGAATCCAAAATTTGGAAGGGATACGGTGTAGATGTAAAACCCGTGATTTCTGAAGCTGTAGCTGGAGATTTTTTGTTTCTGAATTCAAACTTTCCGGTTCGCTTCGATTCCCGTTTCTTCCTGAAAACGTTCATGTGTTGATGCAGAAAAGAAAACCCTTTATTATTTTTATATCTATATCTGTATATCTATATCTGTATACCTATATATATGTATGTATGTATCTATCTATATCTATCTATACCTATATATCTATCTATACCTATATATCTATCTATACCTATATATCTATCTATACCTATATGTATATATATAAAAAGAAATTCACATAACAAGTTTTCTGCAGTGATTCATTCCTGGGTCTATTGAACCTGATGCTGAGCAGGGAAGGGGCTGAGTTGCCCTCTATGGAGGGTTTAAAAGAGGGGCAGATGTGGCGCTTGGGGACCTGGTTTAGTGCTGGGTTCATGATTGGACTCGATTCTTTTAAAGGTCTTTTCCACCCTAAGCCATTCTGTGCCCACCCTGGCTGAATCCTCATCCTGCACCCTTGTCCCAGCTCCCTCTCAGCCTCTCACGTATCATCTGCAAGGCCAAAAAAACCTATTTACCAACTTTATCTGGGCTTCCCGTCTGCCTCGCATGTGTTTATAATGCAGGGGAGGTTCGGAGCGGAGATATTTGCCCATCCGGCTGCTCTGCAAGGCCATCTCCTGTGCGCGGGAGCTGCGCCCTCGGCCTCAGGAATGCTCTTTTCATTGATATTTTTCCCCAGCTCAAAAATGCCTGCTTTGTATCCGCTGCCCCTTTCTTTCCCCACGCAGAAGGGGAGGGAGAAAAGGACTGAAATATTTTTCTGGTAACAAAAGGCGGTGGTGGGTGAGTCCAGCTCAGCCATTCGGAGCCGTTTCAGGCCGAATCTCCAGGGTTTTGGGCGATGCAATTAAAAGGCTGGAGCTCGCTCGGTGCAGGAGAACAAACAGGAGCGGTGACCGCTTCCTCCCGCTCACAAACAAAACCAGCCCCAGGTCTCCAGCAGAAACCTTGCCAAGAGGCTTTGCTTCCCAATCGCTGGGTATTTGTTCAGCTCTGATGGGTATTCGGGGGTGCCCGGCGCAGGAACGGGCTGCGGGTCTTGCTCTGTGCAGATCCTGCCCTCTTTTTATTCCCATCCCTCGCCCTCAGCTTCAGGAACCTCAGGGCTCTGAAGGGTTTTATTGCCTGGCTCTTCTGCAGCTCCTTTTTCTTTATTTTCAGGCTTTTCTCCTCCTTTTGGGAAGGTGCTTGGGCTGGGTGGGCTGCAGAAACTCAGTAAATGCTGTAAAAGGTGTTCGTGGGACAGTGACGGGTTTGAAATGGGCCTGGATGGAGCAAAGCAAAGGAACTTTGGATAATAACAATAGGAAATAAAAATAATAAAGAAATAAAGGCATTCTAATATATATAATTATA
>NW_010190951.1:0-363 GCF_000695765.1 Mesitornis unicolor
TTGGGGGGCACATGGGCATGGGGACGGACAGACAGACATGGAGGGGGACACAGGGACGTGGGGACACCAGGGGTTAGGGACAGACGGACGTGGGGACACCAGGGGGGACACAAGGACGTGGGGATGGGGACAGACGGACACGGGGCTGGGGGGGACACAGGGACACCCCCCCTCACCTTCCTCTTCCTCTCCCGGATCTGCTCCCGCTTCTCCTTGCGCCGCTCGTCCCGGCGCCGCACGGAGGTGGGGACAACGCGGGGGTGGCTCTGCACCTGGGGGGGTTGGGTACAACGGTGTCACCCCAAATTCGGACCCCAACCCCAAATCCTGACCCCAAAAAACCCCAAATCCTGACCCCAAAAC
>NW_010190952.1:0-2825 GCF_000695765.1 Mesitornis unicolor
GCCTTGTGCAGGCCTGTGTGGGGGCAGTTCCCCGATAGGGCCGTGCCGCTGGGACTCGGGCCTCCCCTCTCCGCCCCTGGCTCGTAATTCCAGTTGCTGTGAAAGTCAGAGCTCAGAGTCAGGGAAGCTCCTGTCCGCATGCTGACTGCTCCGGCGTGTGCCTTTTCCTGCTGCAGGTCAAGGAGCCGGCCTTCTCCTTGAGAGGGGTCATTTCTTTAGCAGAGGAATGATCGACTTTTCCTTCTGTGTCATTAGGTTGATACCAGCCGAATTGTTCATATCCATTCTGTGATCATCCTGCGCCGCTCTGATAAGAGAAAGGACCGTGTGGAAATTTCGCCAGAACAGCTTTCAGCAGCTTCTACTGAAGCAGAGATATCCTTTTGTAGAGACAGCAGCAAACTCACCAGAGAAGTGATTTACCATGGGCTTCTTTTAATGTGCTGTGTTTTAGACTTGTTCCAGTTGCCTTGAAGTTGTCTGCTTCCCTCCTACAACTGTTTGGTTTGGAGGCCTGTGCCACCAGTTGCTTTCTCTCTGGAGTCTCCGTTGGTTCCAGCATTTGCAGTGTGTGTGGTTTAACCCCAGCTGGCAACTAAGCACCACACAGCCACTCGCCCACTCCACCTGGTGGGACGGGGGAGAGAAATTGGAAGAGTAAAAGTGAGAAAACTCATGGGTTGAGGTTAAGACAGTTTAATAGGTAAAGCAAAAGCCGCTTATACAAGCAAAGCAAAACAAGGAATTCATTCCCTGCTTCCTATCGGCGGGCAGTGTTCAGCCATCTCACGGGTAGCAGAGCTCCGTCACGCGTAACGGTTACTGGGGAAGACAAATGCTGTAACTTCAAATGTTTCTTTCTTCCCCCAGCTTTACGCGCTGAGCATGTTGTCACGCAGTAGGGGATATCCCTTTGGTCAGCTGGGGTCAGCTTCTTGTGCACCCCCAGCCTCCTCGCTGGTGGGGCGGTGTGAGAAGCAGAAAAGGCCTTGACTCCGTGCTCAGCAATCACAAAAACATCCCTGCGTTCTCAACGCTGTTTTCAGCACAAATCTAAGACATAGCCTCCTACAAGCTATGATGAATAAAATAAACTCTATCCCAGCCAAAACCAGCACACAGTGGAGTTGTGTCATAACCGTTTTTTAGAATTTCTTGGTGTCTGGTCCCAAATAAAACTGAAGTATGTTTTTAGGAGAGGGTGGTAGTTCAGCGGGGAGACTTAGCAGAAGGTGAAAGGTTGACAAGTCGTATTTCCAAGCGTGGTGCACTGGAGAGCCTTTTCCTGCACGCACTCAAGGATGTGGCTTTGAACAGCTCGCTGCTGTATCACTCACTGCCACAGGCAAACAAAATCCAATTTGCTTCTGCAGCAGTGGCGTCCTGCCCATGCTGGGGAAGAGGCTGCCATCAGTTTCCTGCTGTGTGTCTTGTCACCCCTCTAAAGGGATCTGGAATTCTGTTGACTGATGGGAAATTCTTTTAAAACTGCTGGTTTTCCTTGTGGAGGTAACTTCTTCATTTGCTCTGTTGGTTTCAAAAGCGCCTTGACTCACACACAGGTTGGCTGAAATGACAGGACGTCCCATGAGAGTTGTGGGCTGGTACCATTCGCACCCTCACATCACTGTCTGGCCGTCGCATGTCGGTAAGAGCAGCCTTGGTCTTTTCCATAAGAAAACTCGTAGCTGGCTAATTGTATTACTCAATTTACTGGATTTTTAGAGCTGCATATCCCAAATATCACAGTTTGGTTTCTCAGACGTCCTCTGGTAGGACAAGATTGTCTGGGCCGGCTTCAGAAACCTCTGCCAGTGTAGCCCCATTCCTGTCTGTGCTCCAGGTGCTCAAACTGCACATGACTCAGTAGTCACGGATGAGCTACTGCTAGTGCTACTGTCCTTCCAGACAGGAAAACTAGACTTAGGGGGTGGGGAACAGCAGAAAAACCCTGTGGGAATCACAGGCCTGCTGTGATGATTTTTGACATCTTTTTTTAAAGAAGTGCGTGAGTATCTAGTACGTGTCTTGTGTCTGTGTACGGGTCTGTGGCACCAGACTGATGCTAAGATCATTACTTGTTTTGTTAACTCGTCTTCTATTTTAAAGATAAGCTATTTAATTACATTTTTAAATTGGATCAATTTTTTTTTTAACTTAGTCACCTGGAGTAAGTACTTTAAAATAAAGTGTGTGACGTTTGTTACTTAATTCCAGGTCACCCTTCAAAAGCTGGCAAGTCTTTTCCACTCCTTCAGGTGACCAGTGCAGCTCTCATTCTCTTGTTTCTTTATTTGTAGATGTCCGCACACAAGCTATGTATCAGATGATGGACCAAGGTTTTGTAGGTCTTATCTTTTCCTGCTTCATTGAGGACAAAAACACAAAGGTAGGCAACTTAAAAATGGCAATAAACCCTCCAAGTACTTATGAGAAACACCAACCTCAGGGCAAAGCTGAGATGCTTGGATGCAGTCTGCGAGAAGGGCTGAGCTCTGTTTGGAGCAAAGACAAAGCATGGCTGGAATGGCGATGTTTGGATTGTAATCCCAATGACAAAGGGCTGAGTGTTAATTACTCTGTGCTGATCTGCAGCCTGGCTCTGCTGGGAGAGTACTGGGACTGCATCAGATGGCTGCAGGATGTGTTAGCATTGAAGCGCCCTTCAGCTGCTCAGCAGATCCAGCTCACTGCAGGTCTGTGCCTCTGGCCTCTTTAGGAGATGATGCTGTAGTGCAGGATAAGCTGACAGTGGTGTGTCTTGTCTAGGTTTGCCAGGTAGCTATTGTTTAAGATTAAGGACAGGGAACTGCTGGAGAGAGTCC
>NW_010190953.1:0-3145 GCF_000695765.1 Mesitornis unicolor
CTTCCAACCTAATACATTCTATGATTCTATATTCTATGATTTATTATTCTGTGAAATTTCTTAAGTAGATTTACTGCAGACACTCTATTAGAAATTGCAAGGCATAAATGATGCTGGATTCCCAAATTTATCCCAATACAAAGATCTTCCACATCTTTTTATTATATTGACATTTATCTTATTATTGATGTCTCTAAGCAATCTCTCACTTAAAACCTCCATACGGGGAATTATCAATAGAACAGCAGGATTACTTTTTAGATTGTCATATGTCCTTCTTTAAAGAATTCGATAATCTTTTTTTTTTAACTAAAAATATTAAGGTAAACATCATCACTGCATAAACAACACTTTTCTGTTTCTTTGTTTAATTTTTAAAAGACATAAAAAACTCAGGAAGTAACACTGATATTTTGCTTTGTGTGTTGGTTGAAGAGATATTATTGTTTTACTTCCTCAAGTTTTGTTTATTATTGGTCTTCTGGCAATAACTTTGTCCTTTTCTTTCTGTCTTCTTGAGAGACTTGTGAAGATGATATGGGAACATTTTGTACCTCCAGCACCCTAGTCCAGTGGTATGCTGTGACACTACTGAAAACTCTTGTCCAAAAAGCACTGTTTTCATAGGGCAGGATTTTCTGTTGATTGCTAATCACTGTGTTACAATATGTAAACATTTTTGGAACATGGTTTGTTTGAAGCTACCTTTTGTACGTAATTACTATGAACTAGGTATTTTCACCACATGCTAGCATATAAGGGACCTAGTTTAGTAAATATCTAATTATTTTAAACAAGAGTAGTATTAAGCTAAGAAAACACTGCAGAAGCAGTCATGAACATCAGTTCATGTTTTCACTGACTACTCTGATTATATTCAGTTGGGCAAAAGGTAGTTACATTTTTTTTATAGATGGACATATATGTCTTGAAACGTAACTAACTTAATTTTAAACTGCAATCCATTATGTAACTTGACAGCTGACAGTTCAAGCTTGTTTTAGAAAAAGGAAGTGCACATTTTTTTTAATAATTATTTATTTGGTGTTGACTTCAAAATGGAAAATCAAAAGGAACATTTTAGTCATATTTTACTGTATTACTTCTGAAAAGGAAAACATGCTGTGCAAGCTCATAAAATGTTATGTGATCTGTATTGTGAAGATGCCTTAAAACTATGGCAGTGTCAGAATTGGTTTACTAAATTTTGGTCAGGGGATTTTGATGTGAAAGATGCACCACGCTCAGAAAGGCAAATCAAAGTTGATAATGACAAAATAAAGGCATTGATTGAATCCAACCAGCATTTAATGACATGAGAGTGCTAGTAGTCTTAACAGATCAAAATCAAGTGTTGAAAACCATTTAAAACAACTTGGATATTTGTTCAAGCTCGACATTTATATTTGTAAAGCTCGACATTTGGGTACCTCATGAGCTCAAAGAAATTCATCTCACTAAGCACGTTAGCATCTGTAATTCTCTCTTGAAATGGGAAGAAAACTATCTCTTTTTGAAATGTATGATAACAGGTGATGGCAAATGGATTGTCTACAACAACGACAAACGAAGCTCGTGGAGCAAGCGTGATGAACCAGCTCAAAGCACTTCAAAGCAGATATTCAACAAAGGAAGGTTATGCTGTCCGTCTGGTGGGAGTTCAAAGTTATTGTGTATTTTGCATTGCTTCCAAGGAAACAAACCATTAACTTGGATGTGCACTGTTGCAGCTGGATAAATTAAATTATGCCTTCAAACAAAAGCGTCCAGAATTGGTGAATCGCAAAGGTATTGTGCTTATCCATGACAGCGCTAGACCACATACAAGTTTGGTCACTCGTCAAAAATTGTTGCAGCTTGGATGGGATGTGTTACCACATCCACCATATTCACCAGCCCTCCTGGCACCATCAGACTACCATTTTTTTTGTTCTTTACAAAACGACCTTGAATAGTAAAACATTCACTGCTGATGAGGATAAATCATTCTTGGAACTGTTCTTTGCTGAAAAAGATAAGAACTTTTTTGAGTGTGGAATCATGAAGTTGCCTGAAAGATGGCAATAGGCAATTGAACCAAATGGACACTATATTGTTTAATACAGTTTTTGTTTCCCATGAAAAATTCACCTTTCATTTACCCAGAAAAAAATGCAACTACTTTTTGGCCAACCCAATACTACTTCCCTTTTCATTTACTAACACAAGAATGATTTTTTTCTTTTCCTACCAGTTGCTGGATCAGGAAAGGCACAGTAGAAGTTATTATTTGGTAATTTGTACTAAAGAAAGAAAGGACAAAATTTCATATTCCTTGGGTGATGACAAATAGTAATACAAATATGTTATCACAAAAGCTAACCTAGAATGAGCATGCTGCCTGTGAGATAGCTAGGAGTCAATCTGGTTTATCTAGATGTAGAATAGGACATATTTCAGTCTTTGTAATATATGAGGTTTTTTTCCCACAAAACACTAATTTTACTAAGTTTATAGAAGATAAACAATAACTTTCGGAGCTGCATACTAAATATAAGAAATCCTATATTAACAATGGCATCAGGATACAGCCAAATTGTAACCGAGTTGTGTTGGATGAGTGAATTCTGGAATTATGCACATTGTTAGCAAAGGTGTTTCTCAATTTCTCGCTAGAGGCATACATAAGAAAAATAATATAAATGCAATGTAATTTTTGTTTCACAGGTTCAATGCACGTATTGAGAGCAAATATTTTCCGTGCTTTCAAAACTTTTAAAGTGTAGGCCATGCTATATAATTAACAAATAAGGCTGGAAGTAGAAGAAACTAAATCCAGTAGAAGGAACTAAATTCAGTTGGCAGCCAGTCACAAGTGGTATTGTTATGGTTTAAGGGTTACCAGCCTGAAAGGGAAAGACAGGTGGTGTCTGTAGGACCCTGGGGGGTCAGAGATCAGTACTGTTCCCTCCCATTTCTGGCCACAGTCTAAAAAAAACTGAGGAGGCCCAAGGTTTTGCACGCTTTTCCTGGCTTCCTGGGCAGCTTCTTGTCACATCTCTGGATGGCCGGGGTTACCTCCATGTGCTCGGCAGCATCCACTACCATCCGCTCCTGGCACCACTGCTCGGCCCATTCTACTTGGGACTACTGGGATTGGGTTTTG
>NW_010190954.1:0-21267 GCF_000695765.1 Mesitornis unicolor
TATATATATATATATATGTAGAAGTTGTTTGGTTTTTATAATAAAAAGGCTTTGTTTGTTCAACTCACTTTACTGTCTAACCAACAGCTTTTATTTTAACAATAGAATCACTCTAATATGTGCACTGAAGTTTTGATCATTTTTGATGGCTTTCTTCCTGCCTCCTGAATGTGTCTAGAACCATTCATGGCATCAGTTTGGTAAGAACAAGTTTTGTCCTAGGAGCAGTTTTGAAAACTCTGACCATTTTTGTCTCCAAGTACAGCAGTTTATACTTCAGTTTTGCAGTACATCCATCCTTCTCCATGGGTACTAGCTAGAGGAGAGTGCAAACATTTCAGTTGAATACAATTTTGAGGAGTGACCTTTGATGTGTGACCCCCACCGAAAGGTGAGGACAGAAACAAAATGCCATGCATGTTGTGGCTGAGTTTTGGCTAAGTATGAGCTGGATCTTGGGTTGTTTGGTCTAATTTCTCAGCTCCATACTTCTCTTCTTTGTAAGTTATATTAAAAAATCCTCACCTTCTTGTGCTTGCTTTCTCCTCAAAAGGCTATGTGAAGAACTCTGTGTGATGCCAAAAGCAATATTAGTTTTTGGAATCAGCTTTCAGGATGTGCTGAAAGTTGTATAATCAGCACCTTACCTCTCAGAAAGACTGGGTGCTTTACTCTCGTACATCTCACAGGCGTGCAGGGCCTGGGAAAGTTGTTTTTTGGATACTCGGAGACCTGACTAGAGAATTAAATGGTCTGGAAGCGTATCAAAAGTTTCTCCTCCCTGGGTTTGAAGCTAGGCCCATCTTGACATCAGACTTTCTCTAGGCTACAACAATATTTTGGGGAAGAAAAAAAGAGTCAAATGAAACTTGAAAAACATCACAGTAACTGGAAGAATACAGTAGAAAAATGCTAAATAAGGTTATGATTTTTGTTAAAACATAAGTGAAAAGCAGTAATAACACAGTGATAAGCACAGAAAAAGAAATGTGCTTATACAGTGTAGTGAGATGCTGGCATCCTGTCGTCCATGGGAGAGCTGTGATTCAGGACTGGGGCTTCCAGGTGATCAGAAGCCACGTCTTGTGCTCTCAGCTTCAAAACTGTGTTCCCTGAAGAGACTATAACACTCCTGTTCTAAAATGAATGTGCATTCAGAAAGCCCCTTAATACAATGTGGTCATGTTTTCACGTGCATTTGGTGAACTGAAACAGGACAGAGTTACCACAATGCCTTGCCTGAGGGTGTGTGGTCGTACAATTTCAATTTACCTTGAAGTATGGGGCAGAAACTGTGGGGGTCCAGAAGTTGCTTCAGATGTTGTTCAGCATTCCTTGCTGCAGACATTGCACCCCATGTCTGGGCAGCAAATGGATGGTGGATGTCAGTACCCACTTCATCGCCTCGGTGCATGTGAACTGGAGCTCTGACTCTCAGAGATGTGGTTTCTTTTTATATGGTTTAAATAATATTTGGGTTTAGATGGTATTTGTGAAGCATCTTGAAATCTGCATAAGATAGGTCATTCAGGACTATGTGTGTGTAAGCAGCTTGTCTCTCCTTTTCAGCAGCTGCCTAAGCAAGTTTGCGATTAAACGTTGTGTGTTTTGGACTGTGGTTCCACAGCACGAGTGGTTTGGCAGCAGTGCTGGATGAACAAGTTCCCACCCCTGGCACTGCTCTTAGAGTGGTGTAAACTAGTGTCAAATTGGGGTTTGCCTTTGATATGGCTGGGACCCGGCTCTTGGGCGTCAAGAAGTCCTTAACCCTGTTATTGCCACTGGCTCATTAAGCTTGCGAATTGCTGAAAGCATTTTACAACACGATATGCCTAGCAGAAAAAATACTGAGTGGCCAAACATGACTTGAAAACAGCTTTTTCTTCAGTGAAGAATCCTCCTCCCCTTGGACAGTTGCTCATTAAAGGCTCATGAGGCCAGGGCACTGGTCCATGCTCTCCAGGGAATTAGTTGGGGTTGGTGGGACAAGCAGGAAACCAGTGCTGGTGCTGAGAGACACCCAACTGGAACTGGAACCATTTCCTGTTCCCAGCCCCTGGAGCTCGCAGTGTTTGTGCAGGGCTCTAATGAGGAAAAGCAGTGTATTGTTCATTACTCATAATAACAAACTTCTGAGTCTCCACGTCAGCAAAACACTTGAAAATAAGCCGGACCTGGGGATTTGGAATGTCGTGAGGGGACAAGCAGAGGCATTCTTCAGATGAGATTATAAGGGGCAATACCAGCATGTATTTCTGCTGAGATCTCTTCTTCATAAATGGTTAAGTAAACAACCCTGGGAGCTGCTGGCCAGTTTGCCTCATTTCAATATCTAGCATAAGGAAAAGCAAATAAAGAGATTATTCTGTAAATATTCAGATGGTTGCAGGTTGATATGCTGTGAGGAACATGCATTTTTAGAAACAGCATACTTTGCAAAGTTTGTAGATTTTTGAAGCAATCAGAAGCTCTTTAATAAAGTAATTGATGTGAAAATCAGGGCTGATATCATCAAATTGAAACTGATTTTAGGAATTATTATTCGACTACTTTTGTGTCAATCTATTCAATTTTGTTTGTATTTTGCTTTCATTAATGATCTGGAACATTAAACTAGATGATTATAGCAATTTGTGGAAAGTTACACTTTTGGAGCACTGAATCTGCCAAAGGCTGTGGAGAGTTCTAGCAAAACCTGTGACATCCAAGAGGAAATTCAACATCATAATGTTATGATAATGAGAGGAAAAAAAATTTGAAGCCAAACTTCTATCAATCAAAACCCAGGGAAAAATGGTTATATAGTAACTGTGGGGAAGAGGACCTGGGCATTGATAGATAACAAATTAAACACATCACAATGTAATTTGCAAAAAGGCAAAGACTGTTCTGGGCAAGGTTCTTAATGTTTCTGCTACATTTGATCCAGGATTACTTAAAGTTCTTCCCTTCAGGGTCTTAGTTTTATATTTTTCTCAGTCTTTTACATAAATCTTGCAGAATCATGGAACAGAGATCACAGATAATGCCTGTTAAAATAATTGTATGTTTTCATTTCAAGTTGTAGGCAGTGGGGCTTTTTGCCTCTCTGTGTGTGCCTTGAACATGTATTTGGATTATTTCAGGTCACAGTGGTGGTTCTGAGTTATCTTTATCCTTTCTCTTCCTTTTAAGATCTCAGAGTGATCAATTCTCTCTCAACAACATAGGCAAGACCAGGAATACTCCGTGGAAGAACAGAGAACAAATAAAAAGCCTCTTCAGTGAACAAAGGATAGGGATAGCCCAAAAAGTTAGGAAAATTACCTTAGGCTTAAAGCCAGCTTTCATGAGAAGGCAGGTAGAGTTGAAAATACCCAGTGTAAGAGGAGGCCCAGGAATTCTTTAAAATTATTTTAAAACCTAATGTTGGTGGTTTTAAAGGTAGTAACAGAAAGAGAATCATTAATGCAGGTGACTAAAGAAATAAGCCAACAGAAAAAGGGTGATTCAAACTATGTATTAGGGAAAGTATGTAAAACCAGACAGAAAAAAGGAAGGATTTGCATCACTCATGGACTTTGGTGTGCTCAAAACAAGTTTAGCACTTGGAGTGCATCTAAGGAAACTTTATTTTGTAAGGAAACTTTATTTTGTAAGGAAACTTTATTTTGTAAGGAAAATCTGGGCTTTATTGAAATACAATACTGTTTCAATAACTGCTTGCCATCCTCGAAAAAAAACCCTTTTTATTAGGAGATTCCCTTAAATTATAAAAAACAACCCAAAACTAAATAGTGAGACTTTTTAACTGATAATTTAGAGGCAGAAACAGAAGCAAAATTTGTGTGAAGGTAGAGTTTTATCCAACCAGCTCCCTGTCTTGCTTTGCTTGGGTGACCAAGATGAGTCTGTGTGGTGGTGCTAAGCCTTCGCAAGGGAAGTGGGGAAATCAGGCACCCAGGAGGTCAGAATACCTCACCCTCTGAGCTTGAATCGTCCCCTGCTGTGGGGATGCCTGGGGCCAAAAAGCCATGTTAAAGCTTCCCCAAGCTGTGGCAGCAAGAAGGAAGAGAACGAGGAGCCCTTCCCCTGCGGGGTGTTTCCCTTCTCCTCTGGAAAGCATCTTGCTTCCGTGCCGCTCCAAAATGTGTAGAGGGAGAGCAGTCTCCATCCCCTGCAGCTCTGCAAAACTTTTCCCTGCAGAAAAGGGAAGCTTCTGCAGTTTTCTGCCTTCCCTTTGCCTCACTGCTGTGGGCTCCTGGGGAGAGAGGAGGAAAATGTGCCAGTGGAAAACGAGGAGTAAAACCATGGTGCACATTGTACAGCAAAAATAGCTTTAAAGAGAAACAGGCAGGCTTGAATTCAGGTCTGTGTCTTCAGCAGACCGCAGTTATCTGACTTACAAACTCTGCAGTGTGGTGCAGCAAAAGGAAATGCCCTTTTGCTTCTAGAGAATGAGCCTGTATAATCTAAATGTAGTGGTCAATTATAAAATTACCAAACAATTAGGTTTCCTTCCTAGCCCATGCTCATAAATGGCAGTGGCCAAGACGTGCATGGGTGTTGTGTGTCAGAGCAGCAGTAAACGAGCGGGGCTCTCCAAGGGAGTGAGCAGAGGCTTCTGCAACAAGCCCAAGCACTTGGCAGGCGAGGGAGCGGAGAAGGTGGTGACAGCATGGGAATTTGGGGACCAATGGTGGCCTCTGCAGAAGTGCACAGAGGAGGCTGTTGTTTTGTGTTAACCTTTCAAAGCAGTGAGCATTTCACAAGAAAGCCTATCTGCCTTTTTTGCTAAATACAGGACTGCCTTTCTCCTTCCTGGTTGGTAAGTGTGCTCCTTGGGCTGTGGGTGCCAAACCTGTCTGCAAGCTCTGTCCTTTTCCTCCTGTGTCATGAAATCATAGAATTGCTGAGTTTGGAAAAGACCTTTAAGATCACTAAGTCCAACCATAACCTGTCCACTACTAAACCATGTCCCTAAGCACCTCATATACCCATCTTTTTAATAGGTCCAAGGATGTTGACTCTTACCACTTCCTTGGACAGCCAGTTCCAGTGATTGACAACCATTTCAGTGAAGATTTTCCTAATACCCAGTCTAAACCTCCCCTGGCACATCTTGAGGCTGTATCTTCTCTGACCAGCTCTGTAACACACTTGTAAAAGCTTTGCTGCTTCTGATTTGCCTGCTGTCATGCCCCAGTGTGATACTTGCTCCTGGGCACCCAGCTGTGCACAGGCCTCAGGTGGGATTCACAGGCCACTGGGGGGGGTGTTTCTGGTGGGTGGGAGTGTTTATCAAGCCATGCTCCACCTGACTTTACTTCTCTATAATTATGAGCGATAAATCCAAATTAAACTCAGAAGAGCCATTTTGCAGAAGGTCTTGTTCTCTTAGCAGTAGCCTGTACATCAAGGGACCATGTTTCCTGTTTATGC
Organism: Mesitornis unicolor; assembly: GCF_000695765.1. Classification (NCBI taxonomy): domain Eukaryota; kingdom Metazoa; phylum Chordata; class Aves; order Mesitornithiformes; family Mesitornithidae; genus Mesitornis; species Mesitornis unicolor. Next base: position 5,422 of record NW_010190954.1, read on the forward strand.
ATTTAACATAGGTATTTCTGAGCCAAGTCCACACTAATCATCTGGTCCCAAGTTCAGGAACGCATCCTTCTTCAAGAGGATTCTTGAGCACCTGCTTTAATCTGAGGATCTATTTTTTTACAGCATCCTGGTTTCTAGAGTGACAGGCAGGTTAATGTCCTGTGGAATGGTGGCTCCAGTGAACAGCAATACTGAAACTTGTGATTATATCCCTTCCAGCTTAGTGAAACCTAAGGGCCTCTTCTGCAGAGAAAAGTGATCCATCTAAATCTGAATCTTCATGCAAAAGCTTAAGCTAAGACATCAGGTGAAGTTTAAATTGAATCTGAAATAAAAAATGCATTCATTTAAACTTTCATATTTCTTTTCAATATTTATTCCTATTTATTGTTTGAGTAAAAAAGTGTCATCATTACTGATTTAGTTTTTCTCTTTGGTCCAAAAGCAATTGTCTTAGCAGCCATTGTATTTTTCTGCTCTGTATTTCTTTTTGAAGACATTTATAGATCTCTTTTTTCCTCCCCTTTTCAGTCTTTATTTTGCAAGCAACTGTTTATAGAGTTCAAAATTAGACCTTCACTGGTGGCATGATGATAATGCTAATGATAGTGCTGTTTTCCTTTAAGGAACTTATTGATTACAGATAAAGGGCCAAACTCCAGTGAGATGCAGATACAGCTGCTGATACAAGAGCCGGCATACTGGGTGAGACCAAGAGAGTCCCTAACACCATAATGCTGTTTTCTGTAGTAGGCAGGAACGATGATTAACAAAACAGCAGAAGAATTAAGAAAATAAGCATAAGGTATAAGGTACGTTTTCCTATTCCTGATGTTTAGTGATTTAGGGTCTTCTTGAACTAGACAGTCATCTGAGTAATTTTGTTTCATTGCCACTGATGGCTGGGAACTTGTCTGTTTGGTTTTTTAACCCATTTTCACTCCTGGCTCTCAGCTGTGACAGTGAATTTCACAATAGTTATGCATTGCCCAGAAAAACACTTCCTAATGATGATAGGGCCTGTCCCTTTGTAGAAAGGGAAAACAACAGGTAATGTAACCTCTATTAGGGGTAATAAGGCCTGAATATGCAGGGGTTTAGGAGAGTGAATGTACAGTTGCAGAAAATGTTTAATTACCCCAGTTAAATTTGCAGACCACTTTTCAAAGGCAACCCGTAATCATCCATTCCTCCCACTTCCCCTGTACCAGGTATACCAGTTGAGTGACCTCAGAGGGAGTTGATCTGACAGAAAGTTAATCCACCAGAAGGCTATTAATTTTCCTTCAGAGCAGCAGGTTTACCACACAGCCACTATACAAGGAGTATGAGGACAGACTGGAGGAAAGCAGAGGGATGCAGGACCACTCCTCTGGTGTCAGCCCACCATGATGGGTTAAGCCCATCATGAGTCTGCACAAGGCCTTAGTGGTGAGAGTATTTGAGAAGTGTAGGGCAGCAGGACAGGATATCTCATATACTGTTTGTCCAACTTATCATGTAGATACCATAGCTTTTCTGGACTTTCTCATTAAGTGAGAAACCTGTTTGGGTTTTTTTTGTAATCTGCTAAGACAAATTCCACCCTCAGTGACATGGGGACAACTGCCACCTAAGTTTGAACAGAACACAGTTTATGGACTGCAAGGAGAGCAATGGGCTTGTTCCTATTGTGCTTGAGTAGGAGAAGCCTTATAAATGTAGTTCTCCATTCTGTTTCCCAGACTTCACTTGGAAAAAAAATCTCACCAATTATGCTACGAGTGGTGGCTACAAGTTTTTCTCCTCTCTGTTATTACTCTTCAGATCTTAAATCGAGATTTTCCATTACAACATGAGGTATTAATGTACTGCTGTTTTGTATAATGCACAGTGCTTATCCGCATATTGGCAATGCCTCTATGTTCCAGTGCTGTAGGAAAGAAGTAAGAATTTATTTGCAGATGCAGAGAGAGATACTGTCAAGTTCACTTAGGTATTTGGATTTAATTTCTGAATTTAAATCAAAAGAACATTGATTCACTTAATTTCCTTTCCTTTATATATATCTCATATTAATTAATTACAAAAATACCAATTTTACCATAATGGTATTGCTCACTTAATAATAGTCAACTGAAAATAAATGTGACAGTTAAAACATGAAAAGATCCTGAGTCAGCTAAAAAAGCTCCAAAGCTCAGACCTTACAGGACTGTCAAGTTCTAAGAGAGATGTATTTCTGATACCTTTTTACAAAATTTAGTCTGATTTTTTAAAACGGAGGGGTGGCAACATCTGAGTCTCCCTTTCCCCACTTAAAAAGTCCACAAAGCTTTGTTAAGAAAATAAACAGAAAAGTCTCCAAGTAATGCATTTGCTCTAGAGGAATGCTATGGTCCAGCTGTAGCTGAAGCTGAGGGACAACAGTGGCTCCAGTTGTTTGCTTGCTGCAGATGCAGAGTGCTCTCCTCCCTTCTGCTGAGGGTCCCCCCACACTTGTTTTGGTTGAATTCCTACCAAAAATGGTAGAGACAGCTCTCGAGCAGCAGAACTGCTGCGTTTTTCTTAGCCGCCATCAATTGTGCACCGTAGTCCATGCTCTGGTACCTCCTGCAGCATTTGTTGTGCTGCGTTTGTGAAGGGATTACACACTTCATAGAGCAAAGTGAAGCACCCTGCTCATTGGGTGGTATTTCGGAGGTGAATCCCAAGGAAATGATAAAAGGTCACAGCAGAGAGACAGAGGGGGCAATATGAAAAGTTTTCCTGCATTAAGTTCTGCCATGGCTTTTCATCCAGTTAAAATAATATGCCTGAGAGATGGCTTCTCCATCTGAGACCCTTAGCTGGACCTGTGGTCATACTGGAGGCAACAAACACAAGTGTTCCAGAAGTGTGTTGCTTTTTCTGCCTTTAGTTTATGAGCAGTTTTCTGCAAGAGAGCAGGAAAAATCCCATACTTACAATTTCCAGCAGTCACAGCAGCATTCACCTCACTGCCCTAAGGCTTTGTAAAAAATCCCAGGGAAAAAAAAAATCAAGTCAGACTTAGATTTAGACAAACATTTAAGCATGTACAGAGCTTTAAAAGTACGAACAGTCTTTGGACCACAAACATACTCAAAGCTACGCAAGTGGTTATCTGCTACCTTGAATCACAGCCACTGTCAGCAGCCTGTGTTTAAATAAAGAATAAGAGGGAGATTTGCATTGCACTTCTGGTGTTTCACAATGGTGTTGGAATAGTACTGGGAGCATTCATTCACAATTCAGCAGGGTAACTACAGCTATCTAAAAATCATCCCTTTTATTGGAATAACCCAGATGGTAGACAGACATATACAGGCATAGACTTCTACATCTCTCTTAGCTGAGGGAACAGGTCACCACAACCATCTGTTCATCGCTGTACTGTGCTGACAGATCTGAGAGGTACCAACAGACCAAGATGTGTAAAAGCTGGCTGTTTACAGTTCAAGCATGAAATCAGTCAAATCTTCTCTGGCTCTTGGTGTAAACCCTTCAAGCTAACCAAGATGCTTGTGCTTGAAATGAAGTAAGTAGCAGTATAAAAAATATTCTCTCTGTGGACCCATAGGATCAGTAACTTCTGTCAGGACAGTGATGATTCACCCAGGATCACAAGAGAACCTCTTGTGCTGGTACAGCTGAAGCCTGAGGGAACAGAGGAATCTGTCATGGGCAGTTTTTGGCCATGACATTGTTCCTTGGCCATTGTTGGAGAGTTCATCTGTAGAACAACAACAAAACCTGGGCACCAACAGCAGGAAATACTTCTGCCTGCCCTCTCACAAGTACCAACAAAACTTGAAAGTCTACCCTTTCCATCTCAGACAACCTGCCTGGCTCTCTCCTCGCGTGAACATTGCTCTCCTTTCCTTTGGAGTCTCTCGTGGGTTTGTAGCCTGTCCCTCCAATCCTTGTGGGACAGTTCAAGTGCTCTAATGTCATCGTATGGCCAGCTCTGAGGTTGTGCAGGCACAGGGACTGATACGCATCCTTGGCTGTGGGTAGAGCTAAGCCAACAGGGATTGCTCAGACCACACTGCTGGGTCGACTGGGTCGTCAGCCAAGTATGCGATTTAGTGCCATCCCAGAGAGAAGCAGTGGGACCTCCTGACACTGTCTCTTCACCTCTGAGTTGCTCCAGCAGGCATGCCCCTCCCTCAGGTTTCGCAGCTCTTGGTCATGCGGAGGTGTTCCTTTTCAGCCAATGATCAAGAAGTTTGGCCATCGCTGGATATGGATATTGCCATATCCATTTCTTCGTTCTTTATCTGCCAATCCTATCTTTTCTCACATTCTCTGTCATAGAAAGTTTTTTTGCCATTTATGGGGCCTTTAGCTTGTAGTAAAGTGCAACAAATTTAGTAACAAACCTTTACCTATTGTGAGTATACTATGCCATCATTTAGTGGAAAACCTGCATTGCTATTCAGCTTAGATACCAACGGTGGATGGAGAAATGTTATAGATGAAACCAGGGGAGGGACATTTTCCCATCTCGCTGCCAGGCACATGTCTACCTAAAGGGGAAGCTAAAGTTCCTTTGATTCCTGACTTTGATATCTGTCTCTGAGCACTTCAGTCTGAGTTTTGTGGGTAAACTTGTATGTGACATTTCATTGAAAGATCATTGTTAAATTGAGATCTTAAACAAGAGACATGGCTTGGGCTATTGAGTTCATGTACACTGAAAACTGTTGAACCTTATTACAGACAGAGTGATATTCTTACAAATCTGATATAGATGGCCATAGCAACTTTTAATGGAAAAGGAAATAAAACATATCCATTTGATCCCTGTAATTGTATCCACATCAGGACTTCAGCTACATGAGTGAAAACTTAAACTTCTATATTGATTTTGCAATACAGGTCCAACTTTCTATGAGATGAGCTAAAGTGGACATGCAAGGAAGAATCATAGGATCATAGAATGTACTGGGTTGGAAGGGACTTTTAAAGATCATCTGGTCCAACCCCTCTGCAGTGAGCAGGAACAGTGTTACCAGATCAGGTTGCTCAGAGCCCCATCAAGCCTGACCTTGAATATCTCCAGGGATGGGGCCTCCACTACCTCTCTGGGCAACCTGTTCCAGTGATCCACCACCCTCATATTGAAGAACTTTTTCCTAATACCCAACCTGAATCTACCCTTTTCTAGTTTAAAACCATTACCCCTCATCCTGTTGCTGCATGACCTTGCAAACAGTTCTTGGGGAAGAAGGGAAGGCATGAAGAGTGCTGGTTGGGAAGAAGGAGAAGAAAATACCTGAAAGCCCTGTTTCCTTTTCTCCAGCTGTGCCATCTAGCTGTTTCTAGCTCAGAGACTGGAGCAGCAGACTGTGGAGCAGAGTGGTAAAAGAAATGAAAGAGTTAAAGTGAGTTTGAGAGAGGCAAGGGCAGTGTAGATCTGTGGAAGGAAAATGCTTCCCAAAATGGATCAAAAATAACAAATACAAAATGTACTGAATGAACTTTTGTTTTTGCTTAAGATTAACTTAAATTTTTTAGAAGAGAAAAAACCACTTTCTCTAACAACACGGACCCTATGTATATTTACCTGAGGCTTATAGAAATAGCTCATATGACAAGTCTGGCTCCATAAACTCTGCCTAAGAAGCCTGGATCAGCAAAATTCAATCTGGAAGCTGTCTATAAATTTATGAAACCTGTCTGAGGTTTCTAAGTTAACTAATACAGTCATCTTTTGTTCATAAAAAGATATAACAGTTTTATAAATTAATACTGAAGTCCATGGAAATAAAGTTTTTAGCATTCAGTGCTTTAGCTGACTTTTGGGTTAATTCTACTGATAAAGAAATGCTAACTCAAGACCAGACACACTAAATGAGGGCTATTTGTAAATAAGTTTAATTTCTTTTAATATATTTTTTGTCTTTTGTACTCACTTTCAGCAGCTTCATGCTTAAAATAAATCTTAAGAAGCTAAAGCAAGCAGTCAGCTGCTCTAAGGCCAATCAAATAGTGTTTTCTGCATGCTTTACTAACAGATGAACAAGCGATCCCATTTATAGAGCATACTACATGTTGACAGAGTGCATTACTTCATTTTGCAGTATTGGCAATTTGAGATCTTAACAAAACAATGCTGAGGTCGCTCTCATTCTGTATTGCCATCCTTGGAATGTGGCTTGGGTTTTCATTAACTCTGTCGCTACAAGGTACCACAGATGCAGGCAGATTTTATAGGGGTGGAGTAATAAACATTAGAGAGCGGAGAAAGTTGTAAACAGCTTAGACTCTTTGTCCCGCGCAGATGAATTCCTTTGCTTTAACGCTTTCTGGTGTTCTCAGCATCCCGTGGACACTTGGTGGAATTGGGAGTGAATGGGTGGATAGCTCACAAGGGCTTTGATACCTCCCAGCTGTTGTGTGAGAAGTGGTCTCAAACTGCTGCAGCCAGTGAATATAAGCTTCAATATAAACTGTAAAAGTTTGGAGATTCAGCCCGGCGCTTGGCTCACAGCATTCTGGCTCTGCTTAGGAGAACAAGTCACATACAGGACTACTTCCAAAATTTCCCCTCAACTTTTCAATCAAGGGAGGATGATAAGGGGGAGAAAAGAGCACAGCACTGTTTCACTGCTGCATGATTCCTGTGTTCTCCTATGCTGGCTTCGTTGAAATCCCCGGTATTATCAAGCCAGAGTAAAACTGCGGTGAAGCTTTCCAAGGCCTTTTCTGTACGTACATTTTTGTGAGTCTTACCAGGACAGTTAAAGCAGTACAAGTCACTTGAGAAGAATTTAACTACAAAGGAACTGGGCGTCCTTATTGAACAAGGAGAGCAGGCTCAGGGGCGATTCTTCAGGAATAGCTGTAGTGCTTTCAATTCATAGCTTACCTTTTTTCCAAAACAATTGCCTGAGAACAGGCCAGCGTTTTTATACAACCCAGCCTTTCCCAAGCTATTTTGCCTAGGGGCATCTTCCCCTCCCAGATTAGCATGCCATTGCTCAGCTCTGGGGTTGTAGGATCCAGGAGGCTGTGGGCTGTGTCCTGCTTCCCCCTTCCTCCCACCCCTGCAAAGGGAATAGCTCCAGTTTGGGATATACTGGAATAACTGCATCCAAGCTATGCAGGATTCAGTATACTTACGTCAGTAAAGGATCCTGCAGCTTAAACCAATACAGCTCTGCAAGCAGAGAAACTGCTTGGACGACGATGCATGTCATATATGAGTCGTGCTTTCACGTTCCTGTTGCTTTTTTAAGATCAGTTTCTCAAGAGTGCTTGCACTCAGGGCTCCAGTTTCCAGGTAACAGGGAGCGCCAGATGCCCAAGTGCTGGGTGATGCAGCCTTTCACTGAATGCAACTGAGAAGCAGTTGTGAGCACTAACATATTGTAACACTATGGTTAAACAGTTTTTTTGGGGGTAAGGACTAATATATGCGAATGAGATGCCATCTTTCCAGCACAGCAGTCATGTCTGGTCCAACTGTCGTCACATCTGCTGCAGGAGAGGACAAAAGTGCCATAAATACACCTTTTGCTGTATGTTTACTGGGCTGTGTTTTCAGCATCGTGCACTGCTCAGTCCCCAGTTAGTCCATGAATCCTCTCGGATAAGGTAGTAATCTGTTTTGCCTGGACATACAAGGCAGGCCTTCTTGCAAATCCTTTCCCCAAGCTCTAACTTGTGTGCATTTTGGTTTATATTTTGGGAACACATGACCGTTGAAACAGGCTATGCAGCCAGCTGGAGAAAAGGTATTTAATGTAGTAAATTTTTCCTTTGGGTAGCACGATTTGTGGTAAGGCTCTGTACATGGATGTGGCTGTAATGGCAGCTTCTATAGGTAGGCACACTTAGTCAGCATACTCAGCTGGGGCTGGAGATATATTCAGCAAATCAAAGGTGGTGTCTGCTTTAGACTGCCAAACTCTTTTGACTCTGTTGTCTTAATTGACTATAATGTGCACCAAGACACCTGACTCATGCCTAGACACCGACATGTAGCTATCTGAATCTGAAAATGAGTCCCACCTGGAATACTTGGACATGGTAGGTTTTGGGTTTTTTTCCCTACCTGCTTTACGGTCTTTTCAGGCTTAGGGTAGGAATCATGCAGAGTGTTTAAGATTCTGCTTTTCCCATTCTCTCCTTTGCTGAAGTCAGTTCCCTCCTATTCTCTCTTATTGTCCATGACAGGTCAGGGGAATTTTTATGCCTGAATCATTAAGTGAATGACGTTTCTTACTAGAAAGCAAATATATTGATGCTTCTGCGGCCTTGAGGTGAAGACAATGGACTTATAGCCAGGGAAAATGATGCTCAAATAAAAATCATCATTGCTCCAAGTCCTCAGAAATCCATACAGTGAAACTGTAACCATACTTGTTCTTCAGAGCAAAAATGGACTGTGAATGTTAATTGCTAGAGCACATTGTAAAAACACTCATTGTTAACTTGGTGAACAGCCATATATACAAATTTAAAATACCTCATAAGGAACTCAGTGTGTGAGGTTATTGCGTGTGATTCCATTTTATAAATACAAAAGAAGAAATGTAGCAAAAGCCATTAATCACACTAATAGGTAAAAATTTGCTGCAATGGAAAAAGCCAGTTTGCTGGCCTTTGAATATTTCATTTGCAACTCCTTGAATCCACTCCTAATCAATCCAAGAAAACTATCCCTGGGTTACAAGCAGGCTGCGCAGAGACTCAGGGTTTACGACTGTGAGAAAATCCTTCTGGACTGTGCCGTGCCACAGCCCAAGCCCTGTGACTGACTCAGAGTGCACATCTTTGGCTATGTCCATCCTGTGATAGAAGACCCATTGATCCAGAAAATTCTGAGTTCCCATTTCTAACATGGGCTGTCTGGCGTTACTGCTCTGCAGTGGGCTCCCCGGCTGATGGGCAGGCTGCCCGCCAGGGCTTGGCACCGCTGGAGGTGGCACGGCTGCGTGGTTTGCCCGTGCCAAGGCCTCAGGCCATCACAGGACTCTGGCAAATCCTAATCCCACAGTAATTCCCAGGATGGTTTTCTGTCTTCCCAGGCTCCCTGCCCCGGAGCTGAGATGTACTGGGATGCCTCCCAGGGACTGTCACTCCAAGGGCAGTTTGCATGAGTGCTCCCCAAGGCTCAGAGGAAAGGGGATTTTTTGTCAGGCTCATTGCTAACAGCAGCAGTGGTAGTACCCAAGCAGCCTACTTCATGCTTTGTCTTTTTCTGGCTTAAAAAAAAAGTAAGTGCAAGATTTACAGTTCACAAGAAATTTTAAAATGTTGGCTTTAGACTCAATCAGGTGAAAGTCAGATTTTGAAAAGCAAAGTTCTCAACTAGAAAACTCAGTTTTCAACCAGCTCCAATGAATACTGTGAAACGTAATACCCTGACTCTTAATTCACATTTGAAATCCAGAGCAAGAGATCGCAAGGTCCATCTGCTTACATGATCCCAAAATTATTGACAACTACAAAAACATGATGTTTGTAACCACTTCACATACAGCCTGAAACCTATTAAACAATGACTTCATTTGAAGAGGTTTGTTAACATTATGAATATTATTATTGTTGGTCACAAGAGGTTTGGTCTTGTTCCAGTCTTGAACTATTTTTTTTCACACTGCAAAACTGGTTTATGAATTACAACATTAAATCAAAATGTACAGTAGTTGTGTTACTTCTTGGGAGGTTTTATTGTGCAATTATTCCTCTGCACACTAAATGGATTTTAACAATCCCATACTATCCACAAAACAATTCTGAATAAACTCTAGGTTCCCTTCTCCTTCCTAAATTCTTGACAAATATCCAGATGGTAAGTTTAGATAGAAGTCCCTGCTTCTATTCGCTGTGGATAAGATTCCTCTTTCAGAGAGAGCAAATCATCTATCTATAGCTGATTTGTTTCAAGTTAGTGGGGTTTTTTTTAAATTTTTCTTATATAGCTGCAATTTCTGTAAATGTCATGTAATGAAAGAAAACTGTGCTTTTCTCCCTTTCCAGTTCTTGGAAGACATTTTAGGGTGAAGGATAATTGCTAGTGAGAGCTCAGCCCAGTAATGCAGTTTATGGTGAATGTGAGTCGCAAGGAGATAAACAAGGAAGGAAATACATGGAGATCTACCCACATTCAGGAACTAGAAAAACCTTCCAGTGAACTGTTGTTTTCCCAGATGTGTACCATTTACAGAGATGAGATTTCACTGAGATTTTTGGCTTGTATGCTTAAGCCCATTAAGCTCTTTTGAAACTCCAAACCTGGAAGTTACATTTGCTTCCATTTTTTTTGGTTCATATTTTCCCTCCCTCTGTTTCTTTCACCTTATTCCTGTCTGCCTTTTTAGCTTGTTCTGTCAGCAAAGAAAACCAAACAGATTTAAAAAATTAGGCCTGAAACTCTGTTGTTTATCTTCACATGAAGCAGTGAGTGGTCCCATTTATTTAAACTGCAGTCTTTGAAGAGAAAAAAGATGGCAGAATAACTGGTAGTTTCTCCTGCAGCTTTAAAGCCCAGATGAATTCTAGTGACCCAAAGGGTAAATGCTAATTTTTGTTGAAAATCTATTTTATGCTACATGATAGGGTCATATTTTGTTTCTAAATTAGTAGTTTAGAGTTTTAGTTTAAAGATACTCTAGTGAATTTTCACTGATGCTGGAGATAGAGACCAATGTGTGAACATAAGGGATGCAAAGTAATTGAACCTTCTTCTAAAATAGAAGTCTTTTAGGTTAATTTTTTTTGCCAAGCTCCTGATAACTGATAGTGCAGTAATGTGCACTGGCCTATAAATTATACAGTGTATATATATACAGTGGCCTATAAATTAAAAAGTGTAGTGATTTATTGGATGAAAAAATTACGAATGTGGTAACTAGAATTAAATGCCTGAGTGAAATTCTGGTGTCACACCAGTGCTAACACACTTCCATTAGGACAAAGATTTCCCTTGTGATTGCTCCCTGACTTGTCCACGTCTTATATGGAGTGCTTACCAGAAAAGCTGGGTTTGGCCCCAGGACATGTTGTCTTGAGTTTCCCCTTCTTCTGGGGCTACTTTTGCATTGCTGCTGCTTCTTCCCAAGTGATGCCTGGTCAAGCAGCAGCAGCTCTGGCAGCCCCAGCTGACCACAGGTGGAAGGTGTGGGGAAGGATGGAGGGAAGCATCCTCCTCTAGATGCTCACTGATGCCATCCCTAAGAAAAACTGCTCCTCCACACAGCACAGTTTAGAGGTTTGAGTTACTAATCTGGAGTTCGATTTCCTCCCTTGGGATTCACAGAGTTGGGCAGCGCAGGAGCCTTAGGTGGGTGTACACAGGGTGCAGTTCCTCTCAGCTTGCAGCACCTGGTGTGAGGACAAGATGAGTGTTTGTGTCTGGGGAACACAGGCTGCTTTGTATCTGCTCCCGAGGAATAAAGTGCTGACTTCCTCTCTGCCGGTGCGAGCAACACTCGGACAACTGTGCTCCTTGAGAGCTATAACAGCATCATGCTCTTCTTGTGCATTAGATCTCGTATAAAGAGGTTTCAGGCATCTAGGAAATTCCAGCGATCGAGTTCGTTCTAAATAGGATTTCTTTTGTCTAAGAAGATTTATGTCACTGTTGTGAAAAAGCATCTCCACGAGTGAGATGGCACTTCATTCTTCATGGGCGTTGAGTACTGTTTCTCCTAGTTCTGTTACAGACTGCTGAGAAACTATCAACATATTTTGATAGGTAGCAAATAAATACTAAAAATAAAAAAGTTAGTTCTGAACAACAGATTTTTGCAGTGTATCATCCCTAAATTCTGATTCCTTAATTTATAGGGTTTTTAATAAAGCTTTATGCATTTGATTTGCTTGCCTATCATCTTTTCTCTGTCTTCTTTTTGGAAAACAGACTTAAACTGCAATTTGTAATGACCGAATGAATATTTGGCCAGAATAAGAAAAGTGCTAATTCCCCGAGGAAGAAGTGTGCTGCCAGTATCACTCTTGGCCCTGGTTCAGCCCTTGGCCCTGGTCCACCAGCCACAGAGGCAAGCTTCTTCCAGATTTGGTGTTAGCTCCGTGTGGAAGCTGCATTCATGTGCTATTAGAAAGGTCAAACAAAACAAGACCTTCATGCTTGCTTGAAGCTTTTTCACCTGAAGATGTCGACTGTTTTTTCACGCCATAAGTATGGTAGCCCCTGCTTTCCCGAATGAAAAGAGTCAAGACAGTGATGCAAGGACTTTTATCAGTAAGGACTTTTATCAGTATCAAGGACTTTTCTGAAAGTCAAAGTGAGATTTAAAGGCTGATCCCATAGCTTGGCTCCCAGGTGGGCTTCCCCTCACTTAACTGCAGATGCCTGAAGGGCAGCCATCTGAATTAATTGTCATGGGCTCCCACTGGAGTGAAGCAGGCAGTTCAGTTTATGGGAACTATTTTAGATGTCTAAATGGAATGACATAAATCATCCACCAGATGTGTCAGTTTCTTCCCATGGACTAAGGGAGCCTAGAGTTATAAGCCGAGATGCAGATTGTAGATGTTTAAACTTAGGTGAGACAAATCCATTACTGCTGTAAGGACCAAGCTGGCTTCCCTCCCATAACAGGGTGGGTTTGGAAATTTTTTCCTACCTCATCTGATGTGACATCAGGCAGCTTGAGTCACTAGTTCCAGGAGTTGTGGCAGAGAAGTAGAGAAGTCAGTTCTCCCCAATTTCATAATTGTGTGCTGTCTGCAACTGCATAGCTAGTTTCCTTTGTTTAATAGCAATTAGTGTTGAGAAAGTACTCGGTTCATAGTGTAATACTGGAAAAACAAAACCTGGCTTCATTAATGATCAGCACAGTAAAACTCAATTACCTACTCATTTCCCAGCTGCTGTGTTGGAAGCAACTAAATTTTAGCTGAAACATTGTTCATTGTTCTTTGTGGTTGTCAACAACAAATAATAGGAGAGGAGGAGTGAACGTTTTACTGTAATCTACATTTGCAGGTGTAAAGCATACATTAGAGCCTCTTAAAACAGTCTAGGGAACAACCACAATGGCAATCATGGAAAGCATTAAAAAAAAGCAAGGAAGCAGTACCTCATACAATAGAAAAGATTTAAAATGAATGATTGAAAAATTTCCAGTTCGTATTGGTTTTTTCTTAATTGAGTAGCTGTGGAGTGAGTATACAGGAAATTAACTGTTATGCTTTGTATCACCTTCTGAGAAAAGCTGACCCGGAAGGTTTATGCTTCCCAAAGTGAGCTGCATGCATCAGTTGGGTACACGTTGTCAGGTAAGTAAAGGAGGAAGAAAATTTGGAAGGACCACCAAGAAGGAATCATAAATTAATGTGAATAATGAAGGAAGGTGAAAGAGGAAAAGGTAGTCAGCACTGCTGTGGAAGATCTATATATTAATCCCAGTTGCTAAGTGGCTTAAAAGAGGGATGGATGATTGCAAGCAACTGAGTGGCACAGCTCAGTCAGTTACTGCACATTGCAGACCTGGGGTGTGCTCCAAATCCTGTGCAATCTGAAGGCAGATAGACTCCTTGGCTACCGTAAATACAGTGTAAGTCAGCTTTCTAGTCACAGCCACAATAACTTGCTTTCAAAATCCAGAAAGCTTTTGTTTTTAAGGTCTGGCTTTTGAAAACACCTTCTTTAGCAATTAGATTTAAATTTAGTTACTAGGTACATGAAAATCTTGAACTGTACTATTAGATTTCAGATAGCTGCAATTTACCAGATTGTCTGAGATTTTATAAATGAAAGTATTTTAAAAATCTTTTCTCCCTGTTTTTCTGTGGGGATAAAAGACCCACACAGAGTAAACCTGCATTTTTCTGGGTTGACACCCCCCCCTTCCCGAACTGTTAAGTTTTTGATCATAACTCTTTCCTTGTCATCATAAAAAGTTCTACTACTTTCTCTGCTTGCATATTTTTTATTTTCAATCTTAGCTACACCGGTGTAAAAACCTGCAACTATTGCAGAGGTACTTCCATGCATGCCCCTCTTCTGCTCCTGATATCCTACATTCAGCCAGACAACCTCCTGCTTCCCAGTGTGCCAGTTCTGGTGGCTCATCTCCTCCCTCAGCCAGCTGATTCAGCCCACTAAATGGGAAGAAAACTGCATGCTCCATTTGCTGTATTGGTTTTTGACAAGCAGGTAATGAAGAGGGTTACAGGAGCTGGACTCTCCTTTTCGATGGCAATGAATTGCTAGGTCAGACGAGTTCAATCTGCAAAACCTCACCTCTAGTCCTTCCCCTCTCTGGCTTCTGCCTCTGGGGCATTCCTCACCTTTCTGACTTTATGGTTTTCTCCTTTTTCCTAAACCATTCTGTTTCCTCCAAGTTTCACATTTCCTTTGACTAGTCTTTTTCTTCTGTACCTTCCAGTTGGAGGTTTCAGGACTCCTCCATACTATTCTTTTCATTTTGGGGTGTTTATTGAAGCATGCCCCCTGCCCCATGTTTTAATCCTGGTGTTTAGCCCTTCCTTTTGCATTGATCATTTTCAGAAGATAAGGCTAAAAATAAGGGGAGATACTATAGAGCTTGAGGGTAGAAATACTAAATGCCTCTCCCCAGTCTTGTTTGCCTGCTTTCTGTTGCTTTCTGTGGTCAAATGGCATACCTACAGAGCAGAGGAAAAACAGCATTTGGAGTCAGAGCATATGCAGAGTTCTCAGGTTGAAACCATCTCCTTGAGATAAATAAAAAGCAGAACTGCAACAGGGAAAATCAGGCACTCAGATCTTTTTTATTTAAACTTTTTTTTGCTTTTGCCTGTCTGCTTGGAGGTCCTGATGATTTGAAAAGTTTGGTATGTAAAGTTTCTGTTGGGTGCTGCTTTCCAACACAAGCTCTGCCACTACTCAGATATCTACCCTGCCTCATATTTCAGGAAGGGGAGTAGCACAGATTGTTCACCCAAGGGACAAAAGTGGACTTTATGGGTAAATATATGGGCAGATACTGTGTTCTTCGTCCACACCAAGTTAACTGAAAATTATCTGCCTGTTCATGGGAACTCTTAAAAGATTATTTTTTCTGCAGTAGGAATTAAGATCCATGGAAGATCCATAGCTGGAAGCTTGTTGGGTACAGTACATCATCAGAGTATATAAAATCTGTGACTCAACTGATTTATCACTCCAGCATGTATTTTATTTTACCTTTTTTTTCCCCAAAAAGTACCTTTTATTTCTCCCCAGAACTATGTTACCTATGTCTGTAGATGATCCAATGTGCTGGTAACACGTTTGCCTAGATTTTAGGTCAGAAACAGTAAAAATCCTCATTAATTTAATATATGTTGTGCAGCACTAGAACAAGGCCACTTCCTCAGGGAATAACTGAAACTAGGGGAGTTACTGTGCTAACAAAGCTTTGTGCAAAGCATTGAAAAATGATTAAAAAGATGGAAGAGGGCATAGGAAATCATCTAGCCCGTCCCTAGCCTCACTCTGCTGAGGTCATGCTGAACTGAGGGAGGTTTATGTATTTTTAAACACTTCCATTGATGGAGATGCCATAGTTTCCCTCGGCAAGTCACACAGAAGTCACTACTAATTATAACACAGCAGAATGGCGTTTTCCTTCAGAATTTGTTTCATCTCCTACAGTTTGTGTAAATACACGTTCATAAAGTAACAAATAGGCTGGGAAATAGCGTTTTGCTTTTCATACTCTCTGTGTTCAAGAGTCGTGAGCCAGTCCTCCCAAATCATAAAATTTATAAAAATATATATTAGAAAGTTGAGTTGTATTTGTTCCTCTGTCCTTAACCTTTAGATCTTTGCTTGTAGGACCGGGGGTTGCTCCCGGGCGGTCGGTGTCTTGGGGCTGCGGTCCGAGCGGGACACGCAGCCTG
>NW_010190955.1:0-979 GCF_000695765.1 Mesitornis unicolor
AAAAAAAAAAGAGGAAAATTGTTACTAGATATTGTAAGATTGACAATATAATCTTAGGATTTGACACCAAAAAATCTCCTGCTCATAAACACTGAATGTATCTGCTTGGAAATTCAAACTGTTTTAAAGAGGAATAAAAATCAGGAGAAAAAAGCCAAAATTACTCCTAAAAATAAACAATAGCCTGTATGCATATTAGTAACCTGCCCTGGTTATATCAACAAAAACTACTCCCAGAGAATTAGAGTGCACTTATTTACTGCATGTATTTGGCTCTAAAAGCACCTAACGAGAATATCTGTTCCTGAAAACTTCATACACCAAACAGCTTTGGGATGCAAAGGCTGAAGGGAAGGAAATGAATTCCTAGCTTTTTACCTGTGAACTTAGGTGTTTGACGTAAGGAATGGGGTGTTGAAGTGAGCAGCTAAAATCCTGATATTTTTTTTTAAATTTAGTTAGCTAGGAGGAGGCAGAATTAAGTATCTATACAGAGATTCACTACTAATGATGTAAGATTTCTGACCCAGAGGAAGGCTATTAAAATATGATGTTTCTTTAGCATTAGATAGTTATTTTCTACAAGTCAAAAACATTGCAAAAGGAAGAACCCAAAACTTTCTACTTCTAGGCACATGCCTGAACTGCACATCTCTGTCATGTCTCTTTATGGCTCCAGTATTTATCCTGTATTTATTCTGAATTTTTTTTTTTTAGTTTATTTCATGCAATCTTAGTAAATTAGGCTTGATTCTAAGCAAGCTTAGCAATGTGAGTCCCTCAAGTGACTGAGTGGAATAGATATATTCGCCTTGAACCTGAACCCTTTCATGGAAAATTAGTCTAGGTGGTCATGGTCGGTTCAACAAAGATAAGGCCCTACCAGGCACTTCTCGCAGCACCACTTGATTGCACAGTAAAGCTTATTATGCAAAATGTAAGTGGTAATGGCTGAAGGAAAGAAGCCAGAAGGTAACTG
>NW_010190956.1:0-31981 GCF_000695765.1 Mesitornis unicolor
CTTTTCCAACTGAGCGATTCTGTGTGTGTGAAAATCCACCAGAAAGGTTTCTGCTTACAAAATTGTTTGGTCTAGACAAACAGTGCTTTCTTGGTGTGGTGGTGCCAGTTTGCTCTCGTATCATAAAATTAGGTCTGTTCTTTGGGAGAGCAGTGGTCTACTTTGACTTTGCCAGCATTGATGCGCTAGTTTAGTCTTGTTATTTACCAGTAAGCATGGTAAAAACTTGACTGTCTGAGGGAAAATTTGGGAACTACTGATACGTTGTGAGCTGGTAGCTTCCCTTCCTTTAGTAGTGAACATTGGATGCCATATGGAATACAGAAATCCAGCAAGATGTAAAGCATGAGACATTCCTCAGGGTTGAGCAAAACAAAAGACATAAACCCAGGCACACGCTTCTGTCATAGTGTACAGACTCAGGAAGGGAAGGTTTTTCTTTTCTTTGCCCTCTGCCTGTGTTGTATGGACTGCTCTTCAAGGTTTGTCCCCAAATGCCTTTCAAAAGGAGACGTGGCAAAGTTGCGAGAACTGTTCTGAGTTAACAGTAAAATTATGAAAGTGCTTCGATGCTTTATATAAAAATGACCTTTATTCCACCTCCAATATTTAAAGTTACAAGTTTGAACGGTTTAGAACAACTGTGCTGGAAGGTGGCACACAAATGACTCAGCAAGCCGGTGGGAGCAGATCATCTTTCAGGACACTTTTTTTTTTTCTCCAGAAAGATTTATCTTTAAAAAATGTCTTTCAAGATCATCAGGAGAATTTCTTTCTTACAACTGAGCTATTTAAAGCCAGTTAGCATTTTGCGAGTTGGAAGCTTTGTCTGGGCTGCATCTTTTGTTAAGGTGTTATTTCTGAGCTATAGACCATTCTGCAAAAAGTGAAATTAAGAAGCAAGTGGAGTGATTTTGGGACATGAAAACTTTAAAGCTCAATACGCTTTCTTTAAAACTGACACACTGAAAGCTGCCTTACCTCTGAGTCACAATCAGTGTCTTAACTAAGTTGTCTTCCTTTTTCACAGAAGCTATTTTGTTATGAAGAATAAAAACATTCAGTGGAAAAAAAACCACACTGATGTGTATTTCTGCAGTTGTTTTATGAGGCCCTGCTTCTTTTGTTATTTAACTTTAACTGTGAAAGTGTAGTCATACATTCTCAAAATACTGCTTCATGTTCAGCCATGTTGTTCTCTTTGAAATGTAGAAAGTTTTTGTTGTTGTTGCCTTCCTTTTATTGTGCCTGTGTAGTGGTTACTGTCCATTTGGCTGAATTTAAAAGCAACCCATTAATTGCACAACACTTTTCATAGGAGACTATTATAATGTAGTTTGAAGAGATTTCTCTCACGGTGTCATAAGAAAGTCTACAAAAGGTGTGCCATTGCTAATGTTGCAGATTACTTTTACCAGTAAATAGCATTGTTATGTGTTCAATTTTCAAGAGAATGATGGCATCTTTGTTTTGCATTAGAGAATAAATAGGGATTTTGAAAATAAGCCGGTCTGACATAACTGATGCTTGGTGTGTAGTGACTGCAGGAGTGCATGTATTTTCAAATTCCTCAGCTGGCAACACACCCTTAATAGGTGTCCGTTAGCAAATGAGTCGCCTCTCATATTGGTTTGCAGAAACTGTTTGGATGCTCCTGGATGCTGATTTGTCAGAGTGAATGGTGCTTCAGATCTGGTTCTGCTAATCGTACCAAACAAAGGCGTTCAGTCACCACTAGGATTTCTAAAGGTGGTCTGTATTGTGATTCATTTGGGGACATTAACTGAACAGTGTTGAACTGGGCTGGGTTTGTAATCTAATGGTCCTTTTTCTTCTTAACTTCTAAAAGTGAAGAAATGAAAACAGCAGTAATAGGGTGAACAAATAGCAATTTTTATTTGCTTGTATTGGAGAAGTTATTTTGACAGAAATAGAAGAGGAAATAGACTAAATCATCAAGAAAAAATAAATACCTCAAGTATTCTGTGTCTGCTACTAATGTAATGAATGACCTATGGTCTTTTTAAAATACTACTGCCTATGAAATTTTGACATTGTAAACAAACTAGATGTACATGAGCAATAGAGCGATTTCACTGCTTGTCTTGCAGTTCTGATTACTTGAACATTTAGGTTTAATTTATAGGATTTTTCTTCTGTTAGCTTAAAATTGAAAGATTTTTAAAAAACACAATGCTCTCTCCTGTTTATTCATTTTGTAGTTAATCCCTGCTCCTTTCATATTGATTGGTCTCACTCCAAACAGGTAGACTTGCATGTTTTAGCAAAGTACCTCATGTGCATCTTTGGACACAGAACCTGTCTTTGTTGAAATAAGGGATATATTTGTTGCTTGTTTGAAGTGAGAAGTTTAGGCTCAGTTAAAAGCCCAGTTTAAGTTTTAGTACTGAGGCCCTGATGTTCTTAGCCTAGCAGAAAGCCACTGCTGATAACTGAAGAGAGAGGTCTTGCAGATGATGGCCATAATGCTCACAGGCTTTGTGCTTTCAGAACTTGACTTTGATGAGCGATTCAAATGAGAGAGGACTGATGGCTTCTGGCATCAAATGCTTCAAGTCTAATTTGAATTTGCAAAATGATCTCCTTCCCTACTGGGAAAAAAAATGTTTTAGGAGTTCTGGACATAGAAGTTTCATCATTGTACAGTTTTGTTTGCCACACAATTATAAAGCACATCCGTTATCGAATGTAGTTCACATAATGCTTACTGAATGCCTTCCCATATGGAAGAGATGTGAAAAACTCTAATTCTCTTTCACCTGGTTACATATTTTTTTTGTGAAAGGTAAGCTTTTTTCTGTTTCTGATTAAGCAATCATTGCTTATGTTAACCTAAGACTTGTATTAAAATATATCTTAAAAAAAACCCCAACCCTTTTCAAGTCTAAAATATGTCACTGTCCATGTCAAGTAGGTCAGATTAGACTGAACCATACTGAGACTGAATCCACAGCTCATTCCTTTTGGCTCTGAAGCCTGTAGGACTCTTGGACGGGGTCTGCCTCTCTCTCTGGAGAGGAAGGCATACATTGCATGTTCAGATCAGAAAGCTGGTTATTCTGAAAACAACATATGGAGTAACTCCCTTGTTTTGTTTTGGTTAGTAGGAAAGAAGACAACTTCAGTTCACCTTTAGTTTTTTTGAGGCAAGATTTAGTTACACGCTGATGGAAGCGCTGCTAGCCTGTGTATCTGAAGATGGTTATAGTTTGGGTGAAGAATAGTTTCATCAAAGCCAGAGTTTGGGGGTTGGCGTTATTCGTAAGGACAAGTAAAAGCTGATACCTGCTGACTGATTTGCCATGTTACAGAACCCATATTTTCAACATGTGCACGATG
Source organism: Mesitornis unicolor (assembly GCF_000695765.1). Lineage (NCBI taxonomy): Eukaryota > Metazoa > Chordata > Aves > Mesitornithiformes > Mesitornithidae > Mesitornis > Mesitornis unicolor. Next base: position 3,361 of record NW_010190956.1, read on the forward strand.
TGTTGTGACAGCAAAACAGTATCTCATTATTTATTTATGTACCTATGCATGCACATAATTTGATCTAGAAGGCAAATATCTCAGAGTTGTGCAAAGGTTAACGCTGTTCTTGTAGTAGCAGCAGCCATTTGCCCGTCTTTGAGAGCCTTCCAGTTCCAAAGCAAAGGTGGTTACCTTTTCAGAATGGAAAACTGTAATTAAATTGTTCAGTAGATCAATTTGTACTCGGATGATGGGATGCTGTTAATCTTATTTGGAATAGTTTCATGGACTTTCACAAACGTGAATTAGAATACTGCAATGCTGTGGTTTCTATTTTAAGTACTTTGGTTTTAGATTTGCTATTGATTTGTTTTTCCATTTGAAAGTGAGTATTTTGAGGTGAGACAGAAAAAAAAGTAATTGGAGAGTGCATGAAATACAACTTCTCATGACAGCAGACTAGTGCTGAGTCATTTGAACTGTTTGCAAATACTGTTTCTGTAATAGTGGGATTTTTCTATAGTGTGTAGCTAGATTTTAAAGCCAGATTGTCTTCACAAATAAACCTGTATGTGCAGAAGATACATGTGACATTGTCAGGTTTATTTATAGTGAAAATAAATATTTTTCAGCTTAATAACAGAATCATTGTTCTCACAGTACCATAAATGGTGGATTCATGGGGAGGCAGGAAACAAGTGTGTGAGCTCAGATGCTTGCCAGTTTTTTTGGTTTGGACTTTCTACGCTAGGGAGGTTCAGCTTAGTGTTATCCTTTTCTTGTCACCTTTTTTTGCTCTTTCAGTTGGACAGAAATTCAGCTAAAGGAGGAGCAGGGGAGTGAGAAGACCCCCTTCCTATGAGAGCTTGCCCTGGTGTGAGGTGAGGAGGGCTTGTGGTACTCACATCCCACTGAAGTCACATTGCTAAATCCTGTCTTCTAGAAAAACGTGTATTGTCGCTTGGTGTTCTGGTGACCATAAACGAAATTGAACCAGGAAACTGTAAAATGATGGACTGTAGATTCGTTAACCCTGAAGTAGTTGAGTGTGCGCCTGGAGGAGAGAGTTTCCGCCCTAAAGCTTTTGCTGTAATGTTACCACACTTTGCAAGACATGCCTTTGTACATCTGAAGCTAGGAAAGTATTGAAGCAAGGGTGGAATAAACCCCATGATGTACTGTAGAACAGTATATCCATGAGGATTTTGAGTGTAGTTACAGCCAATTAAAACAACTCCAAAATTGTCTTTCCACACACTGTGAAGCATATGATTATAAAGCTTATGTGATTATTTTCTTTTAATCCTAGGTGTGTTTACGTTTTTAGAACCTGATTCATGCATTTGCTGTTTGGTGGGAGCATATTTTTAGTATCTCTTAATTATGATGATTTCGTGGTAGCCAGATAAAGTTTGGAGTTGTGTGGAAACCTTTTCCCAAGCTGTGTTTCCTGTCGCAGTGGTTGGAAACTGGTTTTTCCTCCAGGTGCTGCTTTAGGAACTGGAATCTTGCCACACAGAGGCGGTTATTTTCAGGGGTTTATTCTGATATTTATTTAGGCTTATTTGGTATTTTTCAAGGATGTCAAGCAAGCAATTTGTTTGTTTAGAGGGAATTTCCAGTGTAAGCCAACTTGTTGAAACTGCTTATTGGTCAACTTATAAAAATAATTTCTCTGCACTGGTAAGACCTCTGCTTTTCCTCTTGACTCGATTATTTCTGGGCTAATTACAGTTCTCATATTCTGATGCAATCTATAAAAACACTAGCTAGAAATTATCAAGGAATATGTGCAGCCATTTTTACTGACTGATTTTTAAAAATTCATAAATATTTTAATAAAATAATTCTGTTAATCTTAATTTTAATAAAAGATCTCTTCATGAAGATGCAAGCTTTAGAGAGTCGTCAGACAGTAAGTCTCATTTGGAACGATGAGTATATTTTCCAACAGAGATGGTCTTTCTGTCACCAAAGTCCAGTGAAATCCTGACTTCTCGTTCGAGTGAATCAGGACTTAATTTTTTTGGTTGTAATTATTTGAATGTACGTTTGGAAAAATATTTTCTGTTTGCTTTGTAAAGAGATTCCTAATTAAGATTTAAAAGCAATTATATCTTGCAGTTTTCATTCATTTTGTTTTCACTCCTATTTGGAGGACCTAAATTAGGACTCTGCACCTAATTCACAGATCTTACAGTTTTTTTCAAGTTTTGCCAACCGTCTCTCCCCACTTGCCAGCAACATACAGTGCAAGAGTGCTCTGAACTTCCTCCCTCGTATTATCAAAGTGTATTCTAAATTCTGTCAAGATTAATTTAAACATTTTTTGAGAAAAACTGCATTCTTTGAAGCTTTCCCCGGTGTCTTGTCTTGCTTTGATATTTTTACTTAAAAGGGTATATAATGAGGCTGTTGCAAGTATAACTTACTAAGTTATAATGCACTTGAAAGACTATTTGGCTGGCTGGCTGGCTGCCATTGTCTGATTTTGTGGTGGTGGTGTTCTGATTTTTGAAGGCTTCTGGTTGTTGAGTGAGTAGCCAGCTTGCTAATAGGTTTTGACAAGTCTCACACAATATTCTCGTAGCCAAATTACGCTGTTCCAGTCCAGATGGATGGGCAACAAGGTGGATAAGTGCCTGGGTTGTTTGGAGGGTAGTGGTTAATGGGTCATGCTCTACCTGCAGGCTGGTCACAGGCAGCAGGCTGGTCTTTCCTGCAGGAGGTGGTGGGGGGCTCTTGCAATCCCTTTGCAGGTGACGCCAAATTGGGGGGCTCACCAGCAACATCCTGGGGTGGCCACAGGATCCTGGGCTGTATGAATGGGAATGCAACCAGAAGATCAAGGGAAGGGATTATCCTCCCCTACTCGGCGTGTCTCCATGCTTTGTCCAGTTTTGCTCCCCTCCCCACCACCCCCAGTACAGGAGGAACATCAAAAACCTGGTGTGAGTTCAGTGAAGGGCCACTTGAGACTTTGATATCTTTAGTGAGAGCAAAAATCCCTGAGAAGAACACTTGGGTACTTTTTAGGGTCTGGTTGAATGAGTCTACAAAAACCAGATCAACCAGAGAGTTGTGGGGAAAAAAGGGCATTTAGTCAAAGCTCCAGTTTTTGTGTTATCCTGTGTCTTACCCTCTTTAGAACAAATATGGATTTGTTCCAAATATGGATTTAGACCATTCATGGATTCTAGTTCACATGAGAACTATAAAGTAGCATAATAAATTAATTGAAGGAAAGTAACCTGATTGTATAACAGTATAAAAGCACCAAAAAGCCATCCATCTGAATATGCTGACATCTTTCAGGTTAGGTCTAAGGGATGTGCTGGCAATCTAAACCACCAGTGTTTTCAGGTGCTGATTATTTTTAATCATTCTTCTAGTTCGTTTTATTTGTAACCATACTTATTCAGGAATCTGTTGTGCATAACTAGAAAATGGTTTAGATTAAAGTATAAAATGGTCACTTGGCTGGTTGGTTGGATAGAAACTTTAGCTAATGCAGCAGAACTTTAATTTGTAGGAATTGTCAGTCAGGAATATGAATTATATCAGAAAACAGTGTTTTTTATACTTGAAATATGAGGCTATAAGCTGTTGTAATTTGTTCCTTTGAGGCTGCTTCTGCTGTCTGGTTCAAACTCTTAAGATAAAGGAGGGGTGGGCGAGGAGGTTTTCCCAGAAGTAGAGTTCATTTGTAAATAGAAATATTTTATAAAGTCATTAAGAAATAATCTGTTTTGAAGTCCTGGCTGTAATAAATTCTAAGAGGAATACAGTGTTTGGAATGCACCTTCTGGCTGCAGAAAGATAGCAGAAATGCAAATTAAAATGTGAAAACGTGGCTGTTGTACCAAATAATAATATTGTACTCCTAGACTTGTCTTGATTTCTAAGTCTTTGACTTATTTACACAGCTATATGGTGATTTTTTTTTTTCCCCAGAAAAGAGGCTGAGGACAGGGAACACCTATAGGGAAAATCAGTGCATTAAGGACTACAGTCCAGGCAGTGAGAATTTATTTTTTCCCCCTCTCTTCATTGACCTTTAAGAGCACAGGGCAGTCCTTTTAATGGCTGGAATTTGCTGGTACAGCTTTCCAGGTCCCATTAGCTGATCTAGGCAGCATCCACAGGAGCGGATGATGACCATAGCTTTTTCTCCAGCTCAGGTGTTTGGAGAGGTAGAGGCGAGGGCAGCGCAGCATCTCTGCAGGGATGCACATACCCAGAGGCTGCTTCAGGCTGGGGTGACTGGTTCCAGGGCAGCACCCACATCCGTGCTCCAGTGCCTGCATAGCTCTGACAGGTCCAAATGCCGGCGGCTTGTGAGGAGGAGTGCGGGTGTTGTCCAGCAGTGCTGGAGAAGGTGAGGATTTGGAGCAAGTGGAAGTTTTGTGGACGAGTGCTGTCTCTTTGCTCGGGCTTTGGAGGAGGAAGGCTGTAAGCTGTGCTGGGGCTGCCAGGGAGGGCAGCTGTGGGTTGGCCCTGGGGCTGTCCTGGGGATGGTGCAGAAGGCCATACATCAACACTTGAGTTTCCAATTTTTAATAAATATTTTGCCTACTGTTAGTTCTGTTCTCTTGAAAGCCATAGCTGGTACAGAATTAATTTGCCTTGTATTTGGGTTAGCATGGCAACTCCTGTAAGTCTGCACCTGATTGAATTAGCATTTTCTGTGTAGTCTGTCTGTCTTTTTTTTTTCTGTACTATGATTAGAAATAGGTGCAGTTACTGATCCAAAGGTAAAATTTTATAGTGAAAGGAAACATGCAAAAGCATTTTAAGCATGTCAGGGCTCAGTGATATCTGCAAGAATTCGTATGTGGACATGAACAGCATGTGAGGGTATATTATGGCCAACACTTTTGTCTGGCTTAGAACTCCTTTGGTGCTGGCTCTATTCAGTGTTTTACAGACATGTAAAGGTACACTTGGATTATGGAAAACATAATTTGTAAAAGCAACAATACACCTGTTTTCAGTGGGATCAGGTTTGGCCATTAGCTTCCTCTAATCATCCTTAGCATTGCTGGCAACAAACAGAAACCCCATGTGTAGCAGTTTGGTTTTGCTTAGCCAAGCAACTGTTATTACACCTGGCAGAGCATGAAATCCTGCAGCAAGGTTCTTGATGTTAACTCTCTGTAAGTGACTTTGGAGAACAAGCCTATGACAACTCTCCAACTAGCGTATTTGGGGTTTCTCTAGGACCTGTCAGCACAGCGGGTAGCTGTTACCATTGAGCTTTGGTCAGTGACAATTTCAACAGTTCACAGGACATTTTAGGCAAAATAAAAAAAGAACAAAACAGAGGGTGCCGTGCTGAGAAAGAAGTTGTGTCAGTCTCTTATGTTGTTTGGATACTGACTCTGTTCTGGTGTTAAAAATATCCTGAAGTACTAATACGGAGTGCAAAGCTGTGAGAATATACTATGAGCAAGACAGGAAATTTCTGTTGTCAGTGAGAGCCGCTGGCTTTTATTATTACAATTGAATAGCATTTCTGCATCATACACAAAGTTAATAATAATTGCTCATCATTCAGGATTGTAGTGATGGAGTTGCTCCAAGGAACATAGAGTCATCGTACACGACAGTGAAATTGATAATAACGATGTATTGACTTGAAGGAAAATGTTTTCCTTATTATGCACTGATGTTTTACTTCTGAAAACTGCTTTAAGACCATTTTTTTAGCTTATTTACTGATGTTTTAATGGATATTTGTTGTGTCAGTCCAGTTTTATGGCTCTTCTTGGCAACTATCACAGCTCAGTTGCTTCTGTGTATGATCTGTGACCTTGATGCAGGCAACAGAGTGTATTACTGCGCTCTGATGTTTTTTTGCCAGGTTTAATAAAACACTTTCTGCATTTGGATAATTATCTCCATAATGGTAAATGCTTTTAATGAATTCCTTATTGTAAAATGTCATTAACACAATATTTTCCCTGGAAGACTGACGTGATGCTTGTCCTAGAAAACCTAATGCTCTCTGAGCATTTATCCGTATGGATGCCATACTCAAGCTGTGTCTATCTGGTGTGGGGAAGCGTGGACATTTTTTACCCAGCAGTATTGGTTGGAGCTTCCCCTGATGGGTAGAACGGCCCAGCCCAGCAGCTCTCCTTGCTGTCCCCTTCCTTTCCATCAGCAGCTCAGCTAGCAAATTATTTTTATATTTATTCATTTTTATCATAAGCAGAGACTGGTTTAGAAAAATGAACAGAGAACTCTGAGAGGAAAGATTCCAGTTTATATATTCTTCCTAAAAAGCATTGGGTTTTTTAATCTAAAACATATTCTAATAGTGGCCTGGCTAGAATTAGTCCTTCAATAGCTGCCACATATTTTTATCCTAGAATGTTACTCTTCACTAAACAGCACGACTCTTTTCTTTGTACATCCTCCAGCCTGTCAGTGACTCCTGTAGAGCAGCGCAGGAGGGAAGGACTTCTCATGATATTCAGCCTAATACTGCTTTTCGCTGTAGGAGGAAAGAGGAGATTGTAGAGACCCAGCAGAGATGTGTATAAGCAAATTCAGTTGTCACTGCGTGTCAGTACAAGCTCTACAAGCTGACCTTTTTTGTTTGGTGTCATATGAGTAATTTATGGCAGTTGGCTTTGCTTTTTTAAGTGTCAGTACCATCATCATCATCCTCTGGCACATTCTTTGCTGCTGTATGCAGAGAAACCCCTGTATATTGATGTTAATGACTGTGCGGTGGTGTCATTGAAAACAACGGTCCTGTTTACCTACCTCCTGTCAGCTCAGGCTGCCTTCACAGCTCCTGTGGATACGTAACTGCACTGCATGTACCAGATCATTCAGAGGATTTGTCCAGTCTATCTGGAGGCTGACAAAACCAGAATCTTGCACACATGCGCACATACACATGTGTATATGTATATTCATATGTAAGTACATATAAGCATACGTATGTATCTATCTTTCCCCTTGTGGTGGAAATGTGCTGCAACATTCAAATTAATACACACAAAAGTAATACTTTTAGGTATGTACAATAGCGGAAGCATCATTCTCTGATTAGCTTTTTTTGGCAGAATACTGAAATCCCAGTTATTGATGGACAGTGCTTTCAGGTGTTGTTGTTTATTCATTTATCTGCATCTTGCCTCGAGAAATGTTGATATGACATCACTTTCATGTGAAGGTTATGCTGTCTAATAGAGTATTCTCATCCTCTCAGTTTTAAAATATAGTTGCAAAGCGCAGAAGCCGCCTTCTAGAACAGCCTGTGTTAGCAGTCTGTAGTAACAGCCTGTCATTGAACTGATTCAGTAGCTTTTAAATTCTGAGAGTCAGGGGAATACACATGCAATGTTTTATTTCTTTCTTTGTTTTATGCTCAGCTGAGCTAGATGCTGAACATGCACAGAAGGTTTTGGATATGGAGCACACCCAGCAGATGAAGCTGAAGGAACGTCAGAAGTTCTTTGAAGAAGCCTTCCAGCAGGACATGGAGCAATACCTTTCTACAGGATACTTGCAGATAGCGGAGAGGCGAGGCAAGTTTTAAAATACCTTCTGTGTAACCCACAAACTCACATCTTGGAGAACATTGTTGAGGGGTCCGTGTCAGTAATGGTTTTAATGCTTAGCGCTCATGCATTGCAGTGTCCGAATTCTTCCTTGATGGAATTGAAACTTCACATAAGCTCTTTAAACAAACTTTATGTTCCAGGACAAGTAGACAACTTAGAAAATCAGTCTAACTCCCTGCTTATTGTCTGAGGAAATGCAAAGCACTGAAGTGCATGTGGAATAGCACTTTTCTCTGCAGCCTGAAGAGTGCATCCGTATCTACAGGGGCATGGGTGGAGGTCGCCGTTTCTGTCCACTGAAGCTCCAAAGCCTGGGATTGACACCTGGCAGGGGGTCCCCCAGTAAAATGTTAAATGTGCAGATGAAGCCTCACTGTTGTATTTCAAAACAGTTTCCAGCTATTTCCATTGTCTATGTAACACACAGAGGATGTGATTAGGGCGTGGGAGTTCAGATTAGGCTTTTTCCTTATTATGAGATGACTCAGGTCTGGCATATTTCAATGAGCACAAGAATGCCATAGACCGCAGACACTTCTGTGTGGGAGGTATCCATCCATCTGTTGGGCTGAAATGCAGGGATTGTAGGACCCAGAAAGCAAGCAAGCAAGGGATTATGTCACTCATGTGGAAGGAGAAAAGGTAGAGATTCTGTCCCTGCTCCAACACCAGTTCTGCTGTCATTCGTGGTGTCAGAGCAGGGAATACCATCCAAGATTTCCATTTCTCTGCATGAGTGCTATAAATGCTCATCTGCAGGATGCTCTAGGTTGATTGCTAGGACAGCCTTCTGAGGAGTAGGATATGTACGTTTTAAATTCCTTTGGTCTAGGAAGGAATTGAGTTTTGGTCTCCTACTAATGTCCGATGTTATACATGCAGAAACTGGGCTTAATCTGAGTACCCCTGAACGAACTTGTTCTGTTTGTATGCTTTATTGTGCAAGGAAGAAGATGCTCATCCAAGTATTTAATGCCCTTGTGAATTGTTGGTATAATATTAACAATAATAAGTAGTTTGCTTGAGTAATTAATGATGTGAATTCCTTGTGCTGAGAGAAGATACTGGGCATCAGCCTAGGTTTTACGTAGTACTGCCATTTGATCGAATGATTGCCTGAACAAGGAAGAATGGCTGCTCTCTGTTAACATTAATCCTTATTTCTGAATTTTCATGTCCCTTTGTGCATTGACATTTAGTGATTGTGTGTTTAAATGCGTTTGTTTTTCTCTCAAAACACTTAAAGTTGAGAGAATTGGAAAGGAGTGTTACAAAATGGAAAGTTTCAATCTTTGCCCCTGAGCCCCATCCTAGTGTATATCTTACAATGCTCTTGCTATAAATATTGTTGCTAAAAACATTTTGTTTTGTACAAAAACAACAATGGACGTTAGTTGCACAACAAAGATTGCACAGAGTACTCCTGGATTTGGGCTGAGATTGCTGCTGAGCCATTATCTAATGTGCATGTGCCTCTGCTGTTGGTAGTGTAATTATTACTAATGCTTACAATTATAGCTGCCTGAGAAGCCTTTATGGATGATAACATCATGCAGCTGACGGTCAGTTTGCTCACTGCGCTATTTTTGCTACAGAACCGATTGGCAGTATGTCTTCCATGGAGGTGAACGTGGACATGCTGGAGCAGATGGACCTAATGGACATGTCTGACCAAGAAGCACTCGATGTCTTTTTAAACTCAGGAGGCGAAGACAATAATATGCTTTCTCCCATGCTGGGTATGATACACGTAATGGCAGCGTGCTTACAGCCAAAGTGATAAATCACCAGAATTGCTCTGATTTGTCGTGGATGATTTTATCTCGTAAAACATTACACTGCATGTAGATTGAGTATTTTTTCATTTGTGGTTTTCAGAACATTAGCGTTTAGTTGCAGTGCAAGAGAGCTTGCTGGAAAACTAGGTTGTATTTCTGGACCATCTCTTTTTTCATGTAGTTTCTACAGCTTCATGTGAAGTTTGTCAGGGTATGGATAGTTGCTGTGTTACATACCGCTCTTAAGGTGCGTTTTCCCCAATGCAAAGTTAATAGAGGACATTTTAACAAACATCAGCAGAAAGGTTGCGGTAATTAGGCTTTTGCTTTTAAGACTGCTTTCTTTGAATTTGTCCAGAATTTTGACATTTCAAAGTAAATTCAGGCCAGTTGTATAGCGTAAGATCTTCAGTGAGATATATTCAGAGACATGCTTCAACACAATAGCGGATATATATAAAACATGACGTTCTGGAAGCTTCTGCATAGTGATTCTGATACTGCAGCTCTTTCACGTAGCCTTCTTCCTGCTAGTAATGTTAGTTCAATTGGATTAAATTAATCTCAATCCATAAATTTTGATCACGTGTTCTGATAATCAAAACCAGATTTACTTTTTGGCAAATTGCAGCATGATGAGGGATCTGCTTAAAGCAGGGAACAAATAATATTGGATATTTTATCCACCAGGGAAGTGTGTTTTCTTAACTAAAAGCTTTAGTACTAAAATGCCTTTTCTTAAAAAAGCCAAAATGAGTTTTCTTGAGGGAAATGATGAAGCTCCTTTAAATGTACTTCTGATTTCTTTTGAAAATACAGTTTGAAATACTGTTATAGAAGTACTTACAGTGAAGAAAGAGTATACTTTAAATCCTGTCCTAAACATTTTGGGATATGTAAAGCGTTAATAATATCCTGGGGTAATTTTCTTCCTCCCTGTGTAGAGGTGATTATTCCCTGCTGTGAACATGGAAAGCTTATGGTAAGTAGTCAAGGCACACTTGACTACTAGAGATTTTTTTGTGTTTTATTGCAAAAACTAAATTCAGATGGCTGCTTTTGGGTAGGCATCCACTGCATGCATTATTAAAGCTGATCATGGTTTGAGTATGCAAGTAATTACAGAATCTAGGACTGTGTTCCCCTTGCTGGCTCTTTGGCAGGTTTTGGACCAAGAAGCTTCATGTCTTAACACGTGTAACTGGATTATCGAAGGAAGTGTAGAAACTACTAGGTGTGGCTGTTTTTTCTTAAATAGATGTAAAACTCATTAGCCATTGAAAAACCAGTATCAAGCCAATTATACAATAGTCTTCATTCCCAGAAAAATGAGATGGCTGAAAGATAACTCTTCATTTTGCTATCAGTGGAGAGCTGGGTTCGTCAGGGCAAGGTTTGTTTCACAGTTTTACTGAACACCACAGAATACAGGTAAGTTATTTTAGTAACTGTTAAGAATGAAAATCAGCTCAAGATATTAAGATGTTCTCAAATTTGTCTTGCTATAAACATTACCAGCTTATGGGCACTGGTTTTCAAACATTTCATGAAAGTCAGTCAGTTGAACTGAAGAATTTACTCGTCTCTGGCGCTCCAGAAAACTCCTCTGTGTGCGTTGTGGAAATTAATCCAATGCATGCTGGTGTGCACAACACAAAGACAGGTGTTTTGAAAAATGTCTTTCCAGTAGCACTCGCATTCAGTATAAATTCCTGTAGTACCTGAAGAAGCAACTCAGTAGACCTGCTAGACACAGTTGGTGGGAGCAGTGGGGTGTTTTCAGTCCATCAAGTGTCAGTTTTGAAGTCTGAACTCTCAAACTGCAAGCAAACACCATTACACTGAACTTGCTTAGGAGTCTTTTTATGTAGGATATGGAGGAAGCATAGTCTTAAAATCCCATTCTTGTGCACCTGAGCTATGATACAGTTTTACCAGAGGAATGCATTCATGCTGCAGGCAGGAATTTGGTTTGCTTATTTTTAGTCAAAACTGGAGATTACTGTTATTGCCTGTCTCCCAGTTACTATTTTTTTTACATTTCACCCAGATTTATATGTGTGTGTGTGTGTGTTGTTCTGTTGGACAGTTTGGAGGATTTTCCTACTGGTGACGATTCTCAGCACATGCTGAAGTCTGAACAGACTTTATCAAAGTTAGAGTTAGGAAGATTAAGTGGTCTTGGCTAACAGGAAAACTGGGCATCAGCTACATCGCCTTTAACAGTCAGGGACTTCATAGTCCTGCAGTCTTACCTGACTTGATATAAGTGCTAGCAATACCAGAATGAGCGAGGGACCCACACACCATCGGAAACAGATTAAATCCAGCCTGTGGCTTGTATTTGAGAACAACTTCAGAAAAGCCAAAAGGCAGCTTTGTGTTTCAGGAGGGGGGGTTTTATGGTATTTTACAAAAGAAGCAGAACAGCCTGAATGCAACTCATTAACCAACATTGAGGCTCAGTTAATGTACAAACTTCTCAATTTACTTCCTGAGCCACAGCTTGATTTCTGTTGTTGTTGTTTTTCCACCTACAAGGGCCCGACACCAACACCTATGTGAATGAGATAAGTCTTCAGGTTCCGAGCCAGTCTGAGTTACGACAGAAACTGTCCTCGCTGTCATCAACCTGTACCGATTCTGCCAGCCAAGACGCAAGCGAAGGAGAGTCTCCAGTTGTTCAGTCTGACGAAGAGGAAGTTCAAGTGGACACTGCTCTTGCTGCTGTAGCTGAAAGAAAGGGTGCTTCAGATGTTAGTGATGAAAGTGACTCTCAAACTATTTGAATCTTGAAACCATATCCTTTAAGAATGACTTCTGAATGAATGAACCAGTGAATGAAGAGCTTGCCTGAGTAACAATTTGCTAACCAAGCAGAACAGCCAGATCTTTTTACTTAGTAATACAGCCTTTTTACAAAATTGCCAGTCATGTGGAGGTTGGTTTTTAAAAACAAACAAAAAAATGCCTAAAGCACACACACTTTAACAGTAGTCTTGGGGCTCAGGGGAGCAGTGAAGCCGTTGTATATACTATGTATAAGACAATTAAAGGGGAAAGATAGAAGTTACTTGGACCACTAACCTTTAAATGGCTGATTGAAGTACTTAGTCTGGATGTGTAATACTGAACCCAAACTGTTCCTTGCATGTTTTCAGCTGCTGCAACGTAAGATTTAGGATCCAAACCAAAATGAAAAGTTATTTTCTACTCTTTACTACCTACTGTCTGCCTACTGCCTTTGTCTACTAATGCAGCGGTGTCTACTCTCTCACACTTCTTATTCAGGACCAACTTAGTTATCATAGGTGTTATGCAAAAAAAAAAAAAAAAAAAGAAAAAAAACTGGAAAGGAGGAGATGCATATGGAAATGTTACATTCCTCGTGGAGCAGGTATCTTAGCATTGTGTAAACTTACTCCTCTTTTGAGATAAAATAAAGTATTTCTATCCCAACCATGTCTTTTACTTGATTACCCAAGTATTTTATCCATGCCAGTGAACAGAGGAGACTAACTCAGCAATCAGGGAAAAAAAAAAAGGTTATTTATACTGAGCACCAGTGTAATTTACTTTTCCATGGTAACATCTGTTTGACTACACTGCTGCAAGCCAGCAATTTAAGGGAAATAAACCTGAATGAATTATAAGTTAAGTGCGTACATTTTATAAACCTTAGGAGATATAGTCATCATCATCTTACGGCCATTTTTTTCTCTGAACTTGAGGTCTGAATGTGTCTAACGCCTGTTTCTTGTCAAGTCTCACGCTCTGTTTGCAGGGATCTGCTCTCCTTTGAGAAGGCTCCTGGCTCCCGCTCTGCGTGCACGGAGGGAAGGAATGTAATCAGAAACAGCGTAAGTAAAAGGACGAGCTGTGCTGTAGATCCCTTCCAAAGCCCTGCCCTGGCAAAGCCAACGGTGGGGACTGAGCACCTCCTGCTGCTGGCCAGCTGGGACGTGGCCAGTTTCCTGCAGGATTCCCTCTGTCTCCCAGCATCTGACAAAGTGTTTCCTGACCCCTCTCTGGGAAATGAAAGCTAGAAGCTCCCTACCTGCATAGAATTAGATATTTACTGTTTAACAAGGCATCTGTTGGAAGACATGGCTCTTGAAGGAGCTTGCTTTTACTCACTCACTTGCCAGAAGACAGACAAAATGTCCAAAAAAGTTTTGTTTTTTTATTAAACCTCGTAGTACAAACCTGGAAAGTAAACAAAAAACTGGCAATAAACAACATGAAGTCTTTCCTTACAAGGAAAGAGAGCAGAGCAGCGCTAATAAATTAAATGTCAAACTGTAAGCCATAGTCAGAAGTTTACTGTCAAGAGGGAAAAGTACACAGCAAGGCCATAAAAACCAGACAACCACATTTGAAAACACTTGACTCTGTTTATGTTATTGTTAAATATTCCAAAACAGTTCAGTCTTCTGCAACAACAACCAACAAATTGTATTATAGGACTTTCCTGACAGTCACCACTGGCAAGCTCAGTGCAATATGGGTAGCTACGGTATTGTTGAATTCAATTACGAAACAAAACAGTTTGTGAAAACATTTTCCCTTTTTTATTCCACACATACTGTACACACAACCAGAAAAGGGCAACAGCTACTCCATTATTATTTTTTGTTGTTGTTCAGTGATGTAAGCAGCACTTATAAATGTTACAAGAAAAACCCTGTAAGCATCCAATCCAACCGATGAAGAAAGTGAAACGTAAGGCTTTTCTTCATCTTGTCTCTTCGCCGTCCCTCCCCCCACCCCAAGAAAAGGCTCAAGTATTTAAAAAAATTTACAGGCATATGTACAAAAGGTGTGATTTTTTTTTTTGTTACAACATGAAGAGAAAAAATAGACAAGATGAAAGCAAATGCATTTTCACATTCAAAAGAAAGATGCAGACCTGCTAGTGGCTCTAAATGTGATCATATAATGAAACAAATTCAACACAAAAATTAATGCTTGACTGTGTAAAGGTGTGAAAAAACAGCAGTGGAATGGAAATGGAATGTTAGAAAGATTGCACGTCTGTGACAAAAGAAGCACTTATGGCTTCAATCACTTTTTTTTCTTTTTTCTTTTTTTTTTTTTTTTAAAGGATGCTATTGAAGGGTTTTTGATAAAGTAGCCAACAGCACCAAAAAATAACAGAATGGATTTCCTAATGAAATCAGGCACAGTTTTCCCTCACATGACTCCTCAAGGCAGGCAGTCTTTTTTTTTTCCTCCTTTTTTTTATTTTTTAGTTTTTATTTTCCCCCCTCAAAACAGATGCATAGTGATGTGCTGGTAAAAGAGAACATACTCCAAATCTCCTCCTTTTGCCTACAGTTAGGAAACAAAGTCCATCTTCAGCTGCCATAACCTCCCAAAGAAAGTGTGTATTCTCCAATTTAAAAAATTACAAAACTCATCTTGCCGTGACAGAATAAAAGACAGCCAAAGTAAAGCAATTTCTTTCAAGTTTTTTTGTCTCCTATCCATTTTCTCTCTAGAAAAATCTGCTCACATGACTGGAGAACAAATTATAAAACACATCAAACTTTAACCTATTCAAAAAATGGGTTAAAAGCCTTTTTTCACAGTTACCAAAAAGGCTTTTTATTTTTTCAGCCTTAGGGACAATACAAATTAATATTTTATCAGCCCCTTGCCGGTTTTAAAACAGTGAACGTACGGCAGTTTAAAAAAATCAGACTGCTGTATCTATCTATTCTAAGTACAAAAAAAATTCAACAGTTTAATGCTAAAACAAAATTAGTTCTCTAAAACCAGAAGAAAATCTTCTTTAGAGCTAGTGCAAAGACAGCTTGTATTCTACAGCAAGTACTCCAAACTATGGTATAATAATTACAAAAAATATATATAAATTGACAAAATGAGAGTGTTGGCATCTTCAGGATTAACTTGAAGCACTTTTGGATGAACTGGAGGATGAAAGCCTAGATGATGGCACGTCAACTGTTGCTCTCTTACGAGGTCCTCTTTTTGGTGTGGGCTTGCTGATACAGTTCTCAATGCTGCCATTTTTACCAGATACTTTTCCACAGATTTGATTGACTAGACTGATTATTTGTTCCTGTCCAGGAAAAACAAAACACAAATTAGCATCTGCTCTTTCTCCAGTCGCTTCTGATGGGCAGAGACGCAGCGCTGCCTTTTTGACTGAAAGCACTTAACTGGGAGAAAGAACACAAAATACTGATATAGTCACAAATATTGCCCTTGCTGAAACGTCCCTCCTCCAGACCTAAAGACAGTAACAGCAGAAGTAGAAACAGCTGCACTCTGGCCACCTTGCAAGAATAAAGCAGCTGGGCTGCAAGGTTACTTCACTAGGGGCAGAAACGTTCTGCAGATACAATTTACAACCCACTGCTGAACAAAGTTATAAATGCCAGAAATTTAAATCCACAGCAACATTGCTTATAATTTACTACATATTTCTTTGAAATTTAAGAAAAATATTCCATTTCTTTTCCTTGTGACGTTGTTGTCGTTGGTTCTGAGATGCTATTTCCATTTCATGCTTTTTAGGCAATCTGGGTATCCAGGTGCTCTGAGCCAGCTTCCTGCCATGCAGAAAAATGGGCTACAGGTCCATGGCTTTGCGATGAGCCATTGCATTCAGGGATCTGGTGAAGTTTGAGAGGTGGGAGAATTTAATGAACTGGCTGTCCTATCCTCGTACGAATGCTGAGAAGTTGAAACGTCTCTTAATTAAGTCTACCTAACAGATCCAAATCAATAGCTTTAACAAATGGCATTTGACATGCAGGTTCCCTCTCTGTAGTAATAACCAGGCTGCAGTTAGTAGCTTTCAGAAATGTAGAAACTTGCTGACAGTTTTTTTAGACTTGGGAGAAAAAAGAAAAATCATCATCATCCAGTATTGAAGGAGAGGTTCTCTTACTTTTCCCAATGCAGCCTAAAATATCTATTTTTGTAATTATAAAACCTAGCAAAAATAATTATTGTATGTGATAAAAAAAAAAAAGAGTGGCTTTGAAAACCTCAATAGAACTAAGAGATCTCTAAAAACAAGGGATGTCAGGGACTGAATAATCTCAGGAATAAGAGAAATACATTAAAATTTCTGATTAACTTCCTGAAAGTCTTTGGTGTTTATCACATTACAAAGGCGGTTTCACTGCTGTCTGGGCATCTTAGGTTGTACTTGTTTGTATCTACAGTACCTGATACCAGAACAAAGTCTGTGATTAAAATGGAACAAAGCCACAAGGGCATGATCTTCCCTAGACTTACTAGGGCCTTTTGGGATTTTTTTCCCCATACCTCTATGCACATCAGAAACTGCTGAGAAGCCCAACTCAAATAGCTACCTGGACCAGCACTGATCTTACGAAGCTGATTCTGTAACTTCTTCCAGTGCTTCACTATCCACAGCTCTGGCTAACAGTAAAATGCTCCCCCGCTCTCTATTCCCCACCTGTTCCCCTCGCACACTGGAGAAAGGGAAAAGGCACTCCCTGCTGTGCAGGGCAGCACTAGCCCAGAACCCAGGCACGGTCCTAAAGCACCAATTTGAGTTCTGTGGTTATTCATCGTCACGTTTGCTTGCTGCCATCACCTCTCCTCTACAAGTACTCTACAAGTTTGCCTTAAAGAAGGTTCTGGCTGTACTGGAATAAGTCAGGGTGAACTTTCAGTTATCAGCAGAGAGGTTACCCTGAATACTGCAGTTACCATAAATTAACCAGTCAAAGCACAGCCTCAGGCTCTACCGCATCCCAAAGCATTAAATGGCCTCTCTGTTCTGTAATGCATATTCCTGCAGTTTATGCTTCGGGCTTAATCTCTATAATAATTTCCTCTATTTCCTTTACTTAGATCATAATAAAGTGCCTTCTTCCCACACCAAAAACAACTGAGCAGAGTCTCCTGAGGTCCTAGTAGGACAAAGGCAGAGTTAAGGCTCCTCCCAAGTTTCCAGTATCAAAGCTGCCAGCAACACGAAGCTGTATCGTACAGACCTCATCGTAACGGTACATCATTTTCAATCCCCGACAAGACTTCTGTTTTTCCACATGCCGCAGGGCACACTCCAAGCAGAAGACAACATTTTCATTCTCCTGTACAACCTGTATAAAAACACAGATGTTGGAGGGGTAGAGAAGCGCAGTTAAGCTCCAAGTTGTAGACATGTTACGCATGCTATTTATCTCCTATTGCAATGTGTGAATTATTAAACCTGTATTTTACTACAGGTTAGTGGAAGGAAGCATAAACAAGAAGCATTATGCATAGTGAAATGATTCAGAATGTGCATGAAGAAGAAAGTACTTACCCCTTGTTGAGTGCTAATGTTGGCAAATACGTAATTTGAAAAAAAAAACCAAACCCAAAACACAAACCCACCAATAGTAATGAAGGCCAAATCCAAATAATATATGCATAAAGCTTTATTGGTATCTAATGGCCTAAAAATTTCCTGAAAACAGCCGTTTCCCATTATTTGAACTGCTGTCTTGTATAAGGCTAACACCAGCAGCTTAGCCACGGGATTCCTCAGCTACCGTCTCACTCAGCAGAGGTCACATTTGCTCAGCTGGCTACCAGCCAAGCCTACAATTTCAGCTTGCAAGCTGACAACCAAGTTGACTTTTTGTCCCTTATGACTGTTCAGAGCAACAAGGAAAAAAAAAAATCCTTCCCTCAATTACTCCAGAGCAAACAGACCAGAATTAAGAGGTTTTGGTTGGCTGGGTTTTTTTAAACAAACTCATTTTAATCTAGTGCTGCTTAAACATGTCTTAGCTGCTCAGTAGTCTAAAGACATACATGAACTGAGTATATTCTGTCCTAGAGAGGAAAACAGCTACAATCTCATAATTTAACAGTTCTATTGTATTTCCATCAAAATCCTAACATAACCCAAAAAACCTTAAAGATGACAGGAAAAAAATGATTGATGATGGACTCACATACACTGTATCATGCTTATTTAAATATCTGAAGTTGGAATTAGGTTGTACATAGGGTTGTGGGAGGGGCTTTTGGTATTTTTAATGAAACTGCTGTATCTCTAGGTTTTCTTAATACAGCTAAAAACCTGGCAGTGCCACCACAGTGGTTAGCACACCTTCCTTCAAAAGCCAGTAGGTAGTTACTTCTAAAAAGAGAGAAAGTTTAGGGCCATGACTTATATTTTTGAACAGACAGGTTGGCAAACAGCTTCTCAGCTTGACAGACTGGCGACATCTACCCTGCAATTTGGCTTGCAGGGAAATTGTTGCAGCACGGGCTGTAGCTGCGTGACTGAGACTTGGGGCACGTGAGTTGCCAGCTCATCCCGAGAACAGTTCTGCCATGACTTACTACTACTGGCAACTTGCAGGTGTCTTTGCTACCCCTCCTGGTGCACTGCAGACATGGGTGTCCGAGAGTGGCTGAGTGACTCCTTTGTCCCTTCCTTACAGGGGAGGGAAGCGAGCTGACACTCACTGTTGTCTTCCGTCACCACTACCTAAGGTCATAAATGTTCTGACGCAAACCAAATCAACATCCCTGCGTCTCACGTGAAGTGTGTGAGATGACTCTGTAGTCACGTGTTGTCTCTCAAATGCCTACGGTCCATTACAGTGCATTATGAACAGAACGGGGGGGACTACCCTGGCAGAGGCAAAGGATTTCACTCACCATGGAAAGGTAGCACAGGTGCTGACAGATCTGACATCTCCTCTCTGATGTTTCTAACTGCAACCACTTTCGAGGCTTTTTCTTTCCATCCATTCCCGTGCTGCTGCTGTCATGGCTGCCATAGCGCGCTGAAGAATGGAGTCCGGCCTCGTAAAGCTGCTGCCGCTGCCTCAGCTCCGTGTCCCTGTGAACGTGTCATGCAATCAGACATTGGCATCGCCTCATAGCACCACAAAGCCATGCATAATCACCCTTTTACCATGATCATCACTGAAATCTTAGCTGCACACACCAAAGCCCTGAGTGTTGTTGGAGCTTGGTGCCGTTCCCTACGCGTGGTAAGAGACAGCCAGCACCACAGAAACGCTGCCTAATTGCAAAAGCTGTCTCCATATTTTAACAGCGACCACTGTATCGAGCCAGTGGTTCTCAAACTGCTCCACAGAGAACTGGGGACTGCTGAGTACTTCCTGGAGGTCGATGAGTGCTTGGGGCCATGTGGAGAGTCAGGAGATGTGACATGACTGTCATTCCTGAAGTTGCCAAAAGCCACCTTGAGGAGGAGGAGCCGTTGCTGTCAGGAGTAACATAGCCACCTTCACCAGGAGGCAGAGATGAACCAAGGACCTGCTACCATGAGGTGCTTCAGGCAGGAAATGGGGAGCAGGGCAAGTGATAGTGCCAAAAAGACGGAGATCTTGCTGTACACCCAGGGGAAAAAGAAGGAGATGTCAATTAGGAGTAAAGACTAAGCCCTCCAGCCGCCCTTCACCAGCGGCGTCTGCAAGGTGGACACCACTTCCTATGCTGGACTATGCAGCATGAGGAGAGCAGGTCAGGTTGGAGCTGAGTGGAAGAGAGCAAGTGTGGAAGGAGCTGAGCAGATGGAAGGGGAGAATGAAAAAGCTCACCACCACCAGACACAGCTGAAGATGGGTGGAGAGCCAAGCTAAGCAAATGGCACAGGCAAACTGAGCAACCAAAGCAGATCAGGAGAGGAGGCAGCAAAAGACACAGAACAAGCAAGCAAAACAAAACAAAGAAAAAAGTGCGGTACAGTGTTCCACTTTGGTTGGTTTTGTTTCAGGTTTTGTTGTTTGGGATTTTGTTTTACATAAGCAGCCACAGGAAGGACCGATATCCTCCAGAGAATTCCAACCTAAGCATAAGAACAAGTTTGAGAACCACTCTGATAGAGGTCGATGTGATGGTCTAACAGCAAGCACCAACATTTCTGTTTCACCTTTCGCACTTGCAGACTTTTCCTCTTCAAGGGAAAAAAAAAAACAACCACTTGGAAGCGATTATTCCCATAGGGGAACCAGCTGCAGGTAAAGCAGTCAGCACACCTCTTTGTATTTCTTTCTGAACACTAAAACAGCACGTGGGCTGTTTTCCCCTTCAATATGTCACTGGAAATTTTCCAAATGAACATGCTAGTTAGTTAAATACAGTTTGTAGATTCCATTCATCAAAACTTTCTTGACATCTCGAGTATCAGTTGTCACAAACTTGAAAGATAGGTAGAAACTACATGGTAGGGAACAAAAGAGAAGATCATTACACAGGAAGCCAGGCAACATTTTCTTTTCTTTTCTTACCTATCTTAAGAGAAACCCTAAACATGTTTCCTTAATACCTGAGAGAAAAAGAAGGGTGAAGGTTTTTTTTTCTTTAAAACGTTCGCGTTCTAATGCAAGCTGTGTTAGCACCCATGCATAAGCTGCTCACTGATTCAGTGGTTTATATCAAGACAATGTTCTGTATACAAGGCACCTTCCACAACTGCAGGAAAACAATCTTGGTGCTGAAGCAAAGGGTTCCTGGTGCAAAACCCATTGCAGGCATGGATTGGCAGTGGCTACTGATGCCAAGAGGCTGAAAAACTGAAGAAAGGTATTTAACCGCTTGGCACCACGTAGCTCACCTAATGCATCAGGAAATCTTGACTGTCAGCGCCAAGAATCAACAAACTAAAAATGCAAGGCGAACTGCAGTTTTAATTCTTTGATGCTGCCCAAAGTAGGGAATTCTTAGAGTAAGACATCCTCACCACAGGCACTCTCACATCAGATACAGCCAAGGAAACTGTTTCTTCCATACATGGCTGTCCTCCAGTGTGCTTGCTGGGCTTTTGCTTAGTTAAGTAAGTAGGTGCAAGACATGCATCTGAAATGGTTACTTACGTCATCCACCTCTGGAGTCTGTCAATGAAAACAATATAGGTACAACAGGCCCCCAATTCGTTACCTGAGCTCTCCAAGAAGTGATGATATCGTACTCAGAGTCGGTCCGTTTTCCTTTTTTGCTTCTGCTGTTGCAATCTGATAAAGCAGCTTTTCCATCGAAAATGGTTTGGCTATACGTCGTCTCTTCATTTCCTGGGACAGAAATTGTCAAATTAGTTGAGCAAATTTGAAAATAAACAGTCATGAAGAATTAATTCAATGTAGCAAAAAGTAGCCTTTTAAAACAACCAAAAGTAAAAGCTTTCCATAGTCTGATTCAAGCAAAGTATCTGTGTTGCTAACTTAACTCCAGCACCCAACCTCACACTTAAATAAATGCTAATTATACATCAGTCCTTTCAGTGGAAAGTCAGGTGCCCAAACGCTCTGCTGAACTGGGTCACCTTTTCCTGATGAAAGGCTATGAAAGAAGCTTTTCTGCAAGTGCTTTAGGTGACCCAATGCCACAGAACAAAACTCAAAAACCTAAACCAGGCACATGCCACCAGACAGCTGCGGTGAGCTGCGTTCGGAGAGAATACCCTACTGCCTGCTACAGCAAAGACTTCGTTTTCCTTCAGAGTCACCCAAAGAGAGCAAAGAAGTATCTGCAATGCGTGATGGCATTTGTGCTAGGACATCTATCCGTATGCTATCATCTTTTTTCTTAATGTGCTTTACTGTGAAATTTCACGCAGAGACAAGATAGGCAAAGTCTGCATATACAAAGAGAATGAATCAAAATGCAAGTACTCCAGTGTCACCACATTTCAGGTATACCCTTTTTTCAAAAAAAAAAAAAAAAAAAAAAGAAAATTAAACTTCATCAGTGAAAAAGACAAAGATAGGTGAGATGTCAAGAAAATGAGAAGTAAAAGGAAGGATGCCGAGGCACAGCAGTACAGTGTGTAGTTTATGCAGTGGAGGAACTAACAAACACTTCAAAATTCTCTCCCTAAAAATGCATTCTTTCCTGAGGAGGCCAAGAGGCATAACCCCATCACTTAGGCTCAGTGATACGCTATTTGCACTCTAAGCCATCCAGTAAGATCTCTTCTTCTGACCCGCTTGAAGCCAAGGACTGGTGTTATTTTACAGCTTTTAGAACATCACAAAACCAACAACTTAGCAAAATGGGCAGATGTCAGGGAAAGGAGACAATCAGCAAAAGAGGGGGTTTCAGTTCTGCTCCGTTTTGCCTGTTAGAGGGTCCTTTCTCTGTAAGCTTTTAAATCTATGTCCTTTGTTCCTGTCAGTACAGGGAGCTTTAACCCTTTTGGTAACTCTTACGTAAGAATGTTCCTTGATTTACTCTGTACTGGGGAAGAGGCGAGAGTCTTCTCCATGTCTGAAGAGGTCTGTTTTGGTTTATGTCATTGTCTAAGAAGTTACAACTGATGCTAACACTGGAGCGCGCGATGTGAAGGTGCCCACCAAATACCTACTTAACAGGAATGAGTACTTATCTTTAACCTTAATTTTTTTCCACCCTGTTCTGCAACCCTCATTACGTGCTCTTGGTATTCTTTTATGAGAACTAATATATCATAAAATTCATTGGTTTTAATAGCACAGATTGCATGCATTGAAGTGATACCTAATCATACCATAAAATGGATTAGTAACGTTTGCTGACTAAAAAGCGTTCAAAAGAGGGTCACAGGTAAGAAAAGCCTTCTTCAGAAGCTATTTGCTGTGCTAGAGCCTGCCTGGGGTCGACAGCTGCACTTTTAGGAGCTGTATGAGAAGTTTTGTTGCAGGTTAGATTCGCTTAGCACGTTGTTCGAGGCTGCGCAGGAACAGCCACTCCAAGCCAGAGCCAGGCTCCACACGCAGCCAGGACCAAAGGCCACAGTGGGGGCTGGAGAAAAAGGCCAGGCGCCCTCCAGCTGGCTGGCAGCTCGGGGACCTCCTGAGCCCGAGACGGGTCTGTGCTACATTCAGCACAACTCGCTGCATTTACTGAATTTCTGTATCCATGGTACATTTTTCTCTTCCATACAGCACTGAAATACACAGATAAGTATTTTAAAACAGACTTTTGTTTGCTTTTGACCTACTGCCTAATCATTTATTTTAATGATATGTTTTTCGCTGTTACAAGAGACAGCGAGCATTCCTAGCATACTTTATCATCACCCTGCCACTTGTGATCCGATCTTACTGCCCTATACATCTCTCGGTCATTAGTTTCCCACGCTGAGCAGTCCTCTTGCATGTTAACGCAGAGGTTAATTCACACCTTTCGTCATCAAGCTTTGCTGTACTTTTTCTAGCTCCTCTATATTCCAGAACTGCACAAAAGTACTCAAGCCATGGCCATACCAAGAGCCTACACAGCGCCACAGCGACGTTTCTGCTTTGCTCTCCGTTTTCTCCTGGCAATTCCTAACACTCAAGATTTTATTAAATCTCTCTGGAGCACTTGGCTGCAGCTCCATAGGAATCCAAAGATCTCTCTTCTCAGTAGCAGGAGCTCATTCAGAGCCCATCACTGTGTCTGTCAAATTAAGATTACTGTTTACTCCTGAGTCATTTAAAATGTATCAGGCCATTTTCTCACTCAGTATCATGAAATTTTTCTGTAACACCTCATAGGTTTAATTTTTGCTGTCGCTACCATTAATATCCTCAGTGTAAAAGACTCGTTTTGCTATTCCCTTCCCTTTGTAGGTTATTTACGGACATGCTGAACTCTACTGGTCTTTGTACAAATTCCCGAGGAATGCAGAAAGAGACCTCCCTCCATGACAAAACCAGACCATTTGTTCCCATTCTCCGCTTCTCTTTACATCAGTTTGGGTTTTTTTCATGCATGAACTTTCCCCCTCCACCCATGGCAGGTTAATTTCTTAAAGGGATTTGTCTGAGGAACCTCGCCAAAAAACTCTCACAGGAACACTCACAGACTCTGTCACTGGATCTCTTTGGCCATACACCCATCCAAAAGCTCCAAGGCCCGGGGGCCACGACCTCGCTGCCAAAGCCACGTTGATCGCCCCGATCTCATTCTTTTCCACATTTATTTTTTCTTTTGGCCTTTGGCAAGTTGTTCTCTGAAATCTCTCTTTGCTCTGCATGTGTGTATTTACATGCATCTTGCTAGAGTGGTGGTTTTATTTGCATTTCTGTCTTCTGGACACAAAAGGGATTATTTTGGTATCACTTAAAACTCCTTTCTCCTGGTGTTTAGCCATGCCAGGTTTAGTGGGGGTTTGCCCTTTGAATGTATTAATTTCTTGCTAGGCAATGTGCATGTGTTGTGAGCCTCTAACACAGCATCTTTAAACAATTTCTATGCTGCACGCACACTAAACCCTTCTTTCTGCATTCTCAATTTAACAAGCTTCCTTACTTTTATGCGAGGCTGCCTTTTGAAATGAAACACCACAGTAGTGGATACTTTGCTTTTTACTGCTCCTTCAAGGTTCCTAATCTCTGCTCACCATCACAGCGCAGCTACTTGATAATGACATTCTGAACTGGGCTCCACTATTGCTGACAGTTTCTTCTTGTGTGGATTTCCTGACTAGCTGCTCCCTGAAGCTGTTTTGCTTCTGGCATCACACCCCAGCACAACCACTATCCTCATCTCCACGGGCCGTGTCTACACACCATCCAGCATGGTGAAGCGGGAGGAGTGGATGTGCAGAGAGATACACTTGACGCTGAGGACCCAAACACCCCCAGGACATGTGTATGTAAAGCCTGGTCTTGTGGCCACACCACCACCCGTGTTTGGCCGTCGCCAGGTGCACTTCTGGAGCGCCTCTTCCCATTTGATTTCACCTGAAAGCAACCCAGTCTGCTCAGGCTAAGGCAGCTCTGTGTTTTTCGCCAAGGAACAATAATTGTGTGAGGTTCTAAAAGCACATTCCTCACCCAAACTAAAACATCGAGGGGATACATAGAAAGCCCCTGCCAGCATCTTGTCAGGAGCACAGTGCTATGCTTTTCCTATTTGGGATGGGAAGATCAGTGCACAGGGATTCTGTCACTGGGGACAGAGTTAAACCTGGCTTATTGGACTGTAAGCTCTCTTCTGTGTGCAGCAGTACTGCTCCAGCAGAATGAGTAACTCCATCTCTCCTAGGTACTTCTTCCTCTTGTATTACAGTATGGGCTGAGTCTCTTCTTTCCACCAAGTTTCTGGTAGAGCCTATGCCACCAAAGCCTTCCTTTCAAACCAGACACTCCTTATTTCCAAAACTCTAGAGCAGCATGCATTCATTCAGTCCAATGTTCTGTTTTCCTGCTTCCTAAAGGAGTTTTACTGACTTTGCCCAATGCCTTATTTGAGGATACAAATTTACTCCTTTGCCATTCCAAACACAAACACTTCCACACCTGTAAACCTTCTCCTCATTCCTAGTTCAACATTTCAAGAGCTCTTTGGGTGTTTTTTAAAAGCCAGCAACCTGGTTCCACATCTGGCTTAGGTGAAGCCTCTCTGTCCCTTTACATAGGCTTTATACGAACTCCCCTTGTTCCAACAATTACCCCGACTCCTTATGAAATGGAATCAATGCGATTTCAGATGCAGAATTTCATTTTTCCATATATTAAAGAAGGTTGAGCAGTTATTGAATACATGAAATGAAACAACATTGTTTAGTAATATAAAGAGAGTCACTATAAAAAATCAGGTCACAGTATCACAGAATGAAAGCAAAGTTAATGTATCAAACAGCTGAAAACTGTCAATATTGCTGTCGAGAACGGACAGGCAGGAAGGTACAGTTGTTTGTCAGAGTTCATTAACAGTCCAAATCTTGCTCCTTACACAGAACTTCTCACCACCTCGGAAAAGCACAATCCAGGCCAGCCTTTGAAAATGGCAAAGTGCCTTGTCAGAGCGAAGGAACCAAGGAAAAGCTTCCAAAATTTAAGGGAGTTAAGAACGTAGGAGAGTTTGAGGAAAGAAGAAGGGGAAGGAAAAAGAAGAAGGAAAAGAACAATGCAGTAGGTGTTTCCAGAGTTATTTTGATATAAACACGTATCTGTGGTTCTTGTAAAGTTTGTGAGAGCTGAGACTTCAGTTTCCAAGGTAGGTTAGCAGAGACTGGAATCTGCTGGATTTTCAGTCATCTTAGATTTAGCCAGTGCAAAGCTCTTAAAACTTAACCAAAAGAAACTGTTCTTCAGAATTTGAGGCACCAAGAAGAGCTTTTTAATTGCTGCATAGTGATTTCTGTCTTTTACAGAAGTAGCATTTTCACAATATCAAACAAGTGTTCAGTAGAGCAATAAATACACCGCATGGAGTTAATATAATCATGTACCTTCAGACAGAAAAGGTTAGCTCAGGATTCTCATTCCTTACCTACACACATATACAATTCCCACCTTCCCCCCCAAATAAATCTGTAATAAAATAACCTTTTATTTCAAACTAAGTTAATATACAGTTAGTATAACCAGGCTGGAAGAATTCCATTAACCCTAAAGAACCAAGACCTAACTGTGGAAATATTACATTTAATTACTTACTAACCACGGGGTCTGAAGCTGTAAATGATAATTTACTAGTGGCTTAGCTATAAAACACTACCAAAATAGCATCTGTAACCCATAGTGTACTTGAGGAGGTTGGGAACACAGTTTGTGACATATATGCTTTGTCCAAGAGCAGAGAAACGTAGCCAAAATCGTGATGACTGGGCAATTCACCTGTTTGTTTCTGCAGACAACCTGCCTCAGTTGTGTGAAAAGGGAACGGGAACTTGGGTTTATTTACAGCTTAGTATTGGATGGGCTGGTCAGTGAACCTAAGGATTTTCAAGTCGATTAAAACTGAAATTGCCCTGATCAACAGCTTTTCCTGAATGAAGGGGCAGAGAAAGACAAGCAATACAGCTGTGAGTATTTACTGACTCTGCCTATCATAGGAGCTAACAAGCACAGTTACTGAGATATTTGCACCTGAGATTCTAATGGTTCTAGAAAACATCACTTACAAAAAAATTAGTAAGCATAAAACAATATATTATCATCAGCTCTGAAGGGATTTTTGAAAAGCTTCCTTGCAAACTGGTCTGCAGGCATAACAATCTTCTGAATTTTTCAAATATACAGAGGTTTTTAGCTATCCATGATTACCTCAGTTGCTTTTCTGAAAGCAGTGGATCGTCTTATGCCTTACAGAACTTATTTTTATGTAACAGTCCACAAAAATAGACGTAGTCGTGCTAGTCTCACAATACTATCAATCCTGGAATGTCTGGTTTGCTGTCGTTTTAGATGGCAGGGCCGTGAATCCATTTTAACTCCTTTTCTCAACTTACCTTGGCTGTTTTAAAACCCATACTTGTCCACTGGGTGGTAGCAAAGTGCACCGTTTCAGACACACTATAGCCACAACACACTTTAGATACAAAGGATCCGGGAAAACAGACGACGAACTGCCCGCTCTGCTGTACAGTACGGTGCACCCTGATCCCCTCCTTACACAAGATTTCTGGGGAGATCTAGAAAGACACAAAAGCAAAACAAAAAAGGAAGACATTGACAGTTAGATCCCCTTTGCTGCTGAGTACTGCCACATGCTGCTGCTTGTGGAGAAAAGC
This sequence comes from Mesitornis unicolor, assembly GCF_000695765.1. Taxonomy (NCBI): domain Eukaryota; kingdom Metazoa; phylum Chordata; class Aves; order Mesitornithiformes; family Mesitornithidae; genus Mesitornis; species Mesitornis unicolor. The sequence continues at coordinate 31,161 of NW_010190956.1, forward strand.
TGTGCTCTGCTCACATCTCAGCCCTGTTCGCTTTCTCTCCTCTCTGCTGCACACCCCAAAGCTGAGTGTTGGGAGTCAGAGTTACTGAAGTGGCTCTTTTGAAAGCAACAGCTAAAACTTGCACTCGCCAATCTCAAACACAAAGCCTCAAAACAGCACCATCTACTACAACAGAAATAATGCAGGCCATTTGGTTTTCCACCTAGATCTTTTCAGGCAGACTTGGCATTGAATCCACCTTCCCACTCCACTTCTGTTAGAGATGTTCAGACAGAGAGCTGCAGGAGCTGTTTTGCCGTGGGCTCCCGAATTTATACTTAAACGCACTAAATGGAAATTGTTATCCATAAAATAAACAAGGGAGCCAAATTACTTTGAACTCCTTCAAAGTGTTAGGCTTCTAATATCCATGCTGGCATCATAAAGCGTCAATCATGGTAGACTAGCAGATTAGAAAATACTCCCTTTAAATACATTACGGGCAGTATTAAAAATGGACATTTATTACACTGTCACGCTTATTTTTATTTCAACATTTTAACATGTGAGCCTTGTTACAAAAAATGCCATCTGGGTAAATGCTGCAAGTCGAAAGCAGCCAGATTTTAGCAACAGCCTCTGCAATGCTGTAGTGTAAGACAAAACCAAAATAAATCCCCAAACAAGCAGCCTCCTGATTAGCCCTGGGTTCTCAAGTGGGAATACCTCTCCCAGTGTTAACCTACCATTACATTACTTTCAAGCATTTCCAGCCCTGGAGTGCCGTTGGCTTGCAGCAGGGTATGTACCACATCATCAAGTTTGTTCTCCTCCGCAGCAGG
>NW_010190956.1:32012-33866 GCF_000695765.1 Mesitornis unicolor
GTTTTGTCAGAGGAAAAAAGAAAGATTTACTGTGGAGCAAATAATGGTCTGCAGCTACACAGTAACAGGCAATTCAGACCAGGTCACGGATTAAAAGAAAGAAATTAAACACTGGCTTTCCTATGCAGTTCTTCTTGGTAAAAAACACTGCAGATTCATGGAAAGTTGTTTGTTTAGACTCAGTCTAACGGTGTTCACTAGATGTCAAAGGACACAAAATCCCCCAGACAGAAATGTGAATGAATCCTCAGCGCTCTGTAGAATCAGAGGAGAAAAACCAGCAGTAGCATGATGCGCATTTTAATGGCACTGGAGCAGCTAATTATGGGCAGAAGTCTGCATCTCGTAAGCACCGATGTATGTACCATTATCTTTATCATAAGTGGTTGTATTTATTACCTGTGCATCAACTGAAGGATCTTCTTGTTTAATAATGTTTTCTGTTCATAACAATCAAGAAACCACAAATCACCTTTACTGTTGGTACACAAAGTAGCCTAAGACCTCGCCTTGCTTACTAAACAAATCCCACATCCCTCCTCTCCCTGGCAACAAAAGAAAGATCTGACTAAGAGCAGCCAAAGCAGCAAGAGAGATTTAAAACTCTGCTGGGTAAATGCCAAGCTGCACATCCTCCTCTCCTTTAGGAGCCAAGGAAGCAGCTGTCCCCTCCGTGCTCACTGCCAGCAGCGATCCCTACGCAGAAGTGACAAGAAATAATGCAGGAGTCTCAGGTCTTGACATCACACATTCGGAGAACTGCTATTTTGCTGGGTACAAGGAGGCGACATGGTGACAATTCGCCACTACTCTTGCTTGCACCCTGCCAGAAGGGTGATGGTTTATGTCCACCCAGGAGATACCTGTTCCCAAGATCTGGTACCTGGTACCTGACGACTGTGAACTGAGCAGCGCAGCTTTGTGGGAAACACAGTGCAAATCCTGGGATTCCCAAACCTGCCTTGAGCTGCTGCCACGCTAGGCTTTATCTGTGGCATTACTTTATTTGGGTTTGTTACGCTCAGGCAAATAAAAAGCATCTCCAGATTTATCATGACTTATCACTATTCACTTCAAGCAACAAGACCTCAGCCTGGAGCCCACCTACCCCTACACCAGACACACAAACGCACACACACACACACACACACACACACACACACACACACAGAGCTGTTTTTCCAAACTTGGCAACAGGAGAAGAGAACGAATCTGGAAAAATTTGGGGGGAAGGGTGCAGGTTTTTTCTCATTCATCCAATCTCTCCACCAATGCCATGAAGTTCTGCTGGCCTGACAGACCTTCTCAGGATATTTGCTTATAATGTGCAAGCAGAACAACTCTGTGTGCGTCACTCAGAGTTATCCTACTCGCTGAGCCTGCAGGAGACTGTACTTGCTATGATTTGAACACCTCATGACTGTTCACTCTGCTGATTATGACTTTGATTCGTCTTTCTTGCTCTTCAAGCCAAGAGCCAGGAGAGATGACAGTGCCTACTCGTACAGCTAACTGCAGCCGTAGCAACGGCTTTAATGAGCTGGTTGCCCAGGTGTACAGAGACTGACATACATACATACATATTGACAACGATTAGGACCTTGCTAAGAAATCCTAGGGTTATAGAGAGGTGAAGTGGAAAAACTTCATCTTGATAAGGATCAAGTCCCGACAGCAATTTTAAATGCATGCAGTGTATCAAATACTTCGCAGTACCTGTGCTGCTAACAGTGACAGCTGCAGAACAGCTCCGTGCGTGTAGCACATTACTCTAGTTACACTGTAATACCAGATTCTAAATGGTGATGAAAATACTTCAGATTCAAACCCAGGACATGGCAGAGTCCAATCTTT
>NW_010190956.1:33897-42745 GCF_000695765.1 Mesitornis unicolor
ATACAGCTGCAACACGTGAAAGATTCAAGCACACAGTCCCTCACAAGACGGGCCCAGGAAAAAGGACAGGAAGGACGCATGAAGAAGGGGGGCCGTGCAGAAGTGCATGGGACTATCCAGCTACCGGCAGGACTGAGGGGAAGGGAGATCCTTTGCAACTGTGGCGTACGCTACAATTTTACTCACTGGTAATTCTTCGTGTACCAATAGAAATGGGAAGTGAGCAGCCAGCATAGACTTCTGAGTGTCTTGGGAAGAACAAGATTTTCGTCTCTCTTTTAATGGGCACTGAGGATCCCTCCTGAATAAAAAGGTTAGGTCACCGACCTCTGCCCTGCATGAAAACTGAGTTCCCCCCATTTGCTCTTCAGGAGGTAAAGCCTGAGAGATTTGACAGTGACCTGAGCAACCTGCAGGTAAATGAAGCACCACTGACGTTTGCACCACTGGGATCTGTCCTTGCAAGAGAAGATTTCTGGATGCTGGGTGGACTTGGCAAGACAGAGGAGAGCCTTTGGTGCCCAGTGGTCTGCTTTGCTATCACTGAAGCTGCCACTGAAAGCAATGCTGTCAGGGCTACTCCAGATATTACGCCAGACCTAGAGTTATTAAATCCATCTTTTCCTCAATAAAGTTGGGTACTTTATTGCAATATTAAAAGTTGTAATGAGTTAATAATGAATATCAGCCTGACACTTCAGCCTGACAGCCTTGCCGAAGAATAGCTTTTACAGACAAGGAGTTTAACTTCTTCCTTCTTATGACTTATTCCTGCTTACCATCCATATTTCATAAAGGCAATCATCACAAGAATACCTGAAGCTACTTAATTAGGTGTGCAAGTAAGCCCATCAAGAAAAAAGCAAACAGCTTCTTTGGTTTTATTCTTCTTGGCTTAGAAAAAGCAGGACATAGTAGCCTTCCCTAAAACTGGCTGCCTGAACTCAAGCCTTTTCAATCCCAAAAGGCACGTTTTGACATGCACAGTATGAAGAGCGGCCTAAGAACCTGATTCGGGGATTCTTGAATGCCTTCTGTTTGGAATTTACTGTCATTTGAGATGAATATCAAGAGAGAGAAACAGACTCACCTAATGTTGAGGACAGTGTAGCTTGCTCAACAATTTGTCCTGATGGTATATTATTATAAAAGATTACAGGTTACAGAAGAGGGAGAGGAGGAGCCATGAAATGGCCATGACATAAGGTGACAACTCTGCAGCATAATCCAGGTTTACCTTTACCCTTTGGTATGATCATATACAGAACATTTCTGCAACTTAAAACACTTAGAGAGAGGAGCTCGTGCTTTAATGGTTTCCTCCAAGACTTTAAATCCTTTTTTCTGGGCCATGTCACTGGCTTTCCCAGTGACAGCTGGGTCAGCATCCCTGACATCAGCAGCAGCTGAGAAATGTGAGAGTTATAGGTAATGGCCAAAGTACAGGCTTTGCACATGAATGAAAAGCAGTTGACACTGACACTGCCACCATGGGGACATCCGGATGCAAAGAGGGCCCTGCAGGCCTTCTGCTGGAACACAAAAGAGACAAAGACTCCTCTAGTGCAGAGTTCCAGAGGGGAACTGCTGGCAGGGAACCAGCTTCTCACCTTTGCAAGGGAGGGCACTATTTTAATAGAATCACAGAATGGTTCAGGTTGGAAGGGACCTTGAAGATCATCCAGTCCAAACCCCCTGCCATGGGCAGGGACACCTCCCACCAGACCAGGCTGCCCAAAGCCCTGTCCAACCTGGCCTTGAACACTTTAATAACTTTTCTTCTCTGTTTATTGCATTTTCTCTGATCAAGAAGCACAGTTACATTGCTTATCATTCGTTGTCGATGATCCTCTTGGGTGATAACACCAATGACACCTGCTTCCTCTAATCCCTCCATCAGCTGTCGTACTTACACTGCAATCCAGCTCATCATCGTCTGTAGCTGTAAGTATGTATGGGCTGAATTCAGGAAGGGTTCACCTTGTTCAAAACCATTTATGAGCCGAGCGTTAAGGCTATTTGCATGATGTGTCTACAAAATGTGAAATGTAGCTAGCAACTAACCGGTGATGTCCACATCAAGACACTAGAATGATGTGTGTAATCATATTAAAATTGGTTATCATATGATAATGGAAAAAATTAATATGAGAGGAAATACTATGGACCTGGCAGATACAGAGTTCAAGATATTTTGCATAAAATAAGAAAACAGTGCCTATTTAGTCAGGGCATGGATTCAATCACTTTCCAAGTGGCAATACGGAGCTAGCTTGACAAGTGTCTCTCTGTCAGCCTGAGGAAAGCCTACCTTGATGAGCTGTCATTTGGCTTCCATATCATGAAAAATTTTCATGGATTAAACCCTAAGTCACGCAGAAACAGTTTACTGCTAAATATCTCAGAACGGAGCGTGGAAGATAAAGTAAAACTTCTCTTCCAGGAAAGGGTGTTTTGTCACTTGAAGTTTATAAAACATTTCCCTATTAAAACTGTAATGACACAAATTGGACCTTCTAGGTGAGATTCACTGATGCAAAAGGTACCACACAAGCTGCTGTTACCAGCAGCCTCCAGACAGCCACTGCAGTGAATGGGAGAAAAACAAAACACAGGAGTACCTACCAAATGCAATCAGCACCAGTGTGTAAGTAGTCAATGTATGGAAGGTGATTTTGGTCTCGAGACCAGCATGAGGTAGAAAAGACCATGCCAATATTTAGCCAAGGAATTGTCACTCCTAAAACAAAGAGATGGAAAATTAGTTTTGAGTAATTGCTGTTTCTAATTAGAAAACAGTTAAAGAGGGCATTTCAGTTTAAAATCTTGTTCTAGCCATGAGCTGACCCTTAATATCAAGTCTTCCTACCAGAGTGAATAATTCACAAAGAATAATTTAACGAATTCAGCATTTTCCACTAACAAAATATCTACCAGCCAGTTACAGTGCCCATGAACATATTTGTTTTCTAATAGCTGTAAAAAAAAATTACTTAGAGAATCTACAAATACCCATGATTCAAGCTCAATGCCATTGATCAGAGGAGGCTGCTTCACGTTGTCAAGTGTACATGTAAACATGCGTCCTGTCTCCCAGCTGGTTTGTTCAGGCCCCATACCTGCACAGGAGACTGAATCTTGCTTTCAGCTAACATTTTGACCAGTAAATTGCAATGGGACACATGCAGCTGAAGCACTTGTGACAATTCATTTAGAAAACTTGTGTGCTACAGCCTAGGTGTGCAAGTCAGGGAGTTGCACGGCTCTATCCTTCATTGCTGACACAAAGCAAAACCACCGATGCACTGGCATCAACAGAAAGGGATCCTGCAAGCACAGCCAGCTCCCCCCAGGTATCCGGTCTCAACTATTCATTAATTCTTCACCTGCACAGGGGCCTTCATTCCTTTAAATGCCACCTGCTGCACACAACTGTGCATCTGCCCGGTCAGCAGGTGAACAGAGGGGCCAGGAAGAGGGAGAAGCCTTTGGTGGCTACACCACCACGTTCAGACGACACTTACGGCTGCTGGGAACACAGAAGAGAAACGTGCTTACCAGGCACAGCACCAAGATGTCGCAGGATGGATCCTGTATTATTAGGAAGGACTGTGAGGTTCCACCCATGCCTGTTCAAAGGGTAACACAGAAGCAGACACGCGTCAGCGTCGTATCCCCAGCGCCAAACCTCCCTGCTGGCCCCGTGCCCCTGCCTGTGCTCAGCCCAAGGCGGGCAGCTGGCAGGAGTCAACAACGCTGCTGGATTTGGAGATCTTACCTTGAAAATGGTTCAGATTTCCCCACGGGAAAGCCGCTCCCGTGGGTGTTGGTATCTACTTTTCCACAATGCACTGCTACATGGCAATCTTTCTGTTCCACTATCCGCCAGTATTCTTGCTGTGGTAAGAGAAGGTGGTAATGTGTTTTTAATTTACTGAACAAGGTATCTCTCATTAAAAAATAAACCCCAGAAATTTACAGGACTTCTATGACCTCAGTGTCATTCAACGTAAAACAGTGCTTAAAAATAAGAATATAAATAATTAACAGTAACAACTGTTTTGGAAGACAGCGTTTAGATCCTCTTTGCTCCTGTGCTTCAGCACATGACAGATTTAGACTTCTTTCTCTCAGTTCAACAACACCTCTATTAAAAATGTCAAAAAATTTAAAAAGGAAGAACCAGTACCACGTCTCTCTAACCATTTATTTTTCTCCCACACTAGACAGCCTTAAATGGCTTATTGTAATGCCTGAACATCAACTATACTGAATCCCCATACTCAATCCCTTGAAATAGAAGTTTTACCACCCTGTGTGTTGGCCTCACCTCTACTTCAGCTACAGTAGGCTCCTTTGTGAAGCACATGTTCATGATGTTTCTTGCTGTTCGGTAGAAGGTCGTTAAAGAAACAGACCTACCCTGTGGAAAAAGAAAGTAAAATTACAAGTGAAAATAAATAAATGTGCCTCTGTTCTCCCCTGGCCTCACTCTTTTCCTTGCATGCTCAATCCCAGATCACGATAGAGAGAAAGAGGACAGTATCTCCAGAAGACATGTGGGTGGGTCTAAAGCTCATTTCTTATCTGAGGGAAAATACCTCAAAAGTTAAATGTACAGAAATTTACTGACATTGAATCACCAAACCAACCAGCAAAAAGGCCAACTGAACATTCCCAGAAGGCCACGTACATCGCTTCATCCAGCACAACGCTCTGCGTTTGACAGATACAGAAGGAGGACATGGCCCAGCTTTCTGTAACAGGTTGCAAAGGACATAGTAGGCAACCTTACCTGCATCTTACAATCAAATCCAATACATGATCAAAGGACCACGTGGCTGTGCTCCTTACATACAGAGAAACAGGTGAGAAAGACTGAGGAAATTCACAGAAAAGTCCAGCATCAAACTAGGATTGTATGCGACGGAAGGGGGTCACAAAAAGAAGAGTTTACCAAGATTACTGTAATCCCTGTTTACAAATACTAGTTACGCTCAATTCAATCAAAGCAGCTCAAATGCAAGGAACCAGGACCTGTTATTCCAAGGCTGAGAAAAGCAGAACAGAGCAAAATTGCCAAATGAATGAACTCTGTCTTGGCACTGCTGTAGGAGCTGCATGGGAAGAGGATCTGACCTGGTTTTCTGCTTGAGCTATGCCTATGTTTCTGGGTACCTGCTTTCAAACACATCTCTAACACCAGATGCACTGGGAAGCACCCTCTGGAGGCAGGAACACCCTCGTGCTCCTTTCAGCCCAGCCATACTGGTATGCCCAGGTAGGGACACCCCAATCACTCTCTCTTCTCCACGGCAGAAGCACCTCGGGCAGCTGTGAGCCACAGGAGCTGGCAGATACCACACGAGCTGCTGTGGCCATGCTGGTTTATGGGCATCGCTTTGGGCAGAGACCAGCATCGCTCTGCAAACGCCAAGTGGAAAAGATCCTTGTGCCCTTGCCAGATCTAGTGCTTCTTCCTCCAACTCACATCATGTCCACTGGTTGCCCCTCTGAGCAACCACAAACTTAAAAACTCCACATAAATGGAGAATGTTTTATTACTGGGACTATTACCTTCCCTGTTTTTCAATTATGAAACAGATCTCCAAACCACCTCAGTCTTTTCTTGTGTTTAATTTATTTAAGAACTATGCCCAAGAGTAAACTAAAAACAACACAGAAGCAGCTTTTCCCCCAGAGGCCAAGTCTATCACTTGCCGTGCTCCTACGGTTGTAACATTGTCACTTTTTTAATTGAACGCAGCATAATTAGCTGTAACAAAAAAGTTTGTGAAATGCCCAGGGCCTGGGGCCCTCTGATTCCCATAAACTTCAGAGCTGGATGCTCTGTGATACAATAAACAATTTCCTTCATCTCTTAATGCCCTCATGAATCATTTATTGAGGCAGCCTTTTACAACAACACCTCTCATAAAATACAGGGCCCGCACACTCGAGCACAGGCTTCACCGCTCCCAAACCAACACGTGCTCTGCAGCAGCTTCCTCAGATCAGGCACTTGCCTGTTCCTTTCATCTCACAAAGAGAAATAAGAATAAGGGCTCATCTTCCAAAATTATCAGTGTCTTTCTGTTTTTCAGATATGCAACAAGCAAGAAAAAAGAAATGGGCATATACCCATTTCTACCTCTGTCAAGAGTCCGGTATCTTTTTAGTCTGAAGTTGTAACACAAATTAAACAGTTGAGGGGTTTTTGTAGTCTGTTTTTGTTATTTGGTTGGTTCTTTTAATCTGAGGGATCTCATAAAATTTTCTAATGCTACCTCGGAAATGACTTAAAATGCTGTAATGGAGCATCGTAACCAGAACACAAAATGAATTGCTGAAGAGTAAAATACCCTTTTCAGTGCCCTCAAAAATGTCTCAACAGTTCAGCAATTGTGCTGGGAGCTTCAAGCTACTAAGCAGAGCCTCTGCTGCTTCAACAATATGACAGAAGAAGGTTTAAGGAACAAAATTTCCTGTTTCCCCTCCTGATTTTTCTCCACAGCCTCTGCATCGGCTGGGAGGGTAAACCCAGAGCATCACTACCTTCACCAAGCCTGGAGGGAAAGCACAGAGGGGGACACTGCAATGCTATGAATGTAAAGGCATTAAAGCAACCATAAATAAGAGCAGAAAACAGAGACTTCTCAATAGCCACAGGTGGGAAGGAGGGACTCCTGTTAAGCAGAGTCTGGAAACACCGAGACCCCAGCTGAAGAGAGCTCAGCGTGGGATTTCTGGGACTGTTGCATGTGAGGGCTGGAAAAACTTGTGTTGGTCATTTCATCTGTGTGTCCCCCTACTGGGTCTGCTAATAAGCCTTCAGTTTGTTCTGTGTGGAAACAAATGCTGTTTTCAGTCAGCTCCAGCACAGCTTTTTAAAATATTTTCAGAGCTAAAACTGGGGAAAGAAGAGAAGAGTGAAAATCTTGCAGCAGATTCTTCTTTGATGACAGCAGTCTACTTCATGTACTTATAAACAATGACATTGTATCAGTCAGGTAGAAAAGCACATTTAGGAGTAGAGAAAGGAAGCGCGGCAGCCTGCAGCACACACTTAAAAGCACCCCAGGCCTTGCAGCCCGGAGAGCAGCAGCACTGACAATAATTTGGGTGCCCTGGCAGAAAATCAGGCAAACGCAAAGGAGGTTTACCCCAACCTTGACACACGATACGGTCGTAACTGCTCCTGCAAGACTTGGTGCCTCTCTCTAAACCCATGCTCCAGCTCAAGCGTGTGCTGACTGCAGAAATTCCTGTGCGAAACCCCACATGTATGGCCTCTTCATGGTCTGAGGCCTTATGGCCTCAACTGGCTGACAGCCATATGATTATCATGTTCTCCTCCAGCCCTCAGTGTATTCACCTGAGCATTTATGAAAAGGTTTTGGGGTTTTTTGTTGTTTCGTGTGTGGCTTTTCATTTTAATTAGAGTTAGCAATGTACTTTAGAAAGAAACCACTACAATCCCATCACCTGTGGAAACTGTAACACGAGGACATGTTCTGTTAAACTTCAGATTTTCTCAGAAGCACGTTAATAGGTAAAGAACAGTCCCCCCCTCCACAGACACATGCACAGAAGGACACTGTTATTCAAGAAAAAATGAGAATGCAGGATGAAAGGCTTGTTTCATAAAATGCCATGAAGTACCCTCTGCTTAAATCCGTAAGCCAGAACCACCTCACCTTCGTCTTATTAAAAAGCCAAGTGATGAGCTATAGTCATTTCACAAGTCTTGTGGGTTACTCTGGTGCTCTGAGACTGTGGCATGATTTCTTACTCCTACATAACCCTGAGGCTCGCATCAGTTCCCATGCATCAGTCCTCATACAGGGCTTTCCCCCACGTGCTGTGAAAATGAAGCTACGCCTCTCTCTGCAGTGCGTTTTGGGCTGCAATGGCCATTTGGGAGCTCTCAGCCTTTTGGGGTAAAGGCCTGGGGCTCAGCAGACTCAGGCTGGTTATACTAACTGCACTTTGCTTGCTTGCCTTATTTTATTTTCTAAGTCTCATTAGGATACTTCTCAAAAATCCCAATCTTGCTTTTTGTGTTACTTTGTGTCTTTTAAACTTTAACCTGGGACTTGCACTGGGCATTTCCCCATTCAGTTTGAGGTTGTTAATACAGTGGCCAGGGTGAGTTGTATCAAATTTTTCATTCAACACCATTAAGCACAGGATATTAAGCACAGAAATGCCACTTCGCTATTCACAAATGCTGCTGTCATTAGATAAGCTTCTCTCCAACAGCGGCATGGCAAAGAGATTGCTTTTCTAAGGTGGGATTGAGGCCAGAGTCCCCGAGTAGAAGAATTTTGGGGCTGACAAATCATAACAGGCTGCAAAAGAAACCTGAAGCAAGCTTTTAAAGCTCGAGTCATGAGCTCATGCAGTCCCTAAATAGCTTAACAATAAGCCACTTTGGGCTATCTGGCTTCATTTCCTGGTGATGGAAGCGAGATTGGAAGGAGAAGAACAGCATATTCCTTTACTGGGAACAGACACTCAATGCTGTATTTCTCTCAGAGCACGGCCACACAATGCAATGCAATTCAAAACTGCACTGCAAGTTGCAGTGCCAAGTCCTGCTTCAGAATAGGAGACTGCCAAATAAAATACAGCGAAAGAGTCAGCATTCCTTTGTAAATGGATGTACTTGATACATGGAGGACTAAGCGTCCATGTGACTGTTAGTGCTGAGCAAAATCTGGCATCAGGGATAAAAATATTGTTTGCATTTCAGTCTGCCCTTTCTAAATGGAGAAGTATTTCTAGTAATGTTAGTTTTCATGTGGAGCACTACTTCACTGCACAAGAGACTTGCAAGCAGCAGGAA
>NW_010190956.1:42776-64325 GCF_000695765.1 Mesitornis unicolor
GCATTACTTTAAATGTCACTAGAAAATGAAAACAAAAGCTGTGTCTGCAAGGATAACTGGGCAGAGCCATTCAGGGAACCTCTCAGGAGATGAAGCGGGGCAGAGCCCAGTGCATCTTGTTATGACAATAAAACCCTTCCAGCTTTTCCAGATGCCCTGTGAGAGCTGGGCAGATCAGGATAAAGCCACCAGACCGCCCAGCTGTGATGGCCATGGGCTGTGCTGCTGCCTTGGGGGTGGCACTGCAGCCCATCGGTCCCCCCCAGCCGGCTGGGTTTGCACCCAGATGCCACCCAGGTGACAGCACCATCAGTTCTGCAAAACAAAACTGGCAGAGCCCGCCTCGTTACCTTGTATATACACTTGTGTAAGTCGCTAAGAACTCCCTCCTCCTCCTCCTCGTCCTCCTTCGTGGTCTCCTTTTCCTGAGCGAAGAGCCGCCGCCTGCCCGTCTTCAGTGGGACGTCGACTTCTTTTAACTTGTTGCGGAAGCCATTTTTGTGAACCACGCCGTTGATGAGTCCGTTTTTGGGCTCAAACCGGGGCAAGGAATGGAACTTGTAGGCATTCTCCAAATGTCCCTCCAAAGGTCCTTTCCTCTTCTCCAAGATTTCCTTTTCCAGCAAGACCTCCTTCTCCAGTTTCTTGTGCTCCTCGGGGGAGAGGGAGTCGTAGGAGAGCAAGTACTGGCAGTAGGCTTCTTGCAGCTTGGCCAGCCTGTCCTGTGCAGTTTTGGGGATGCGCAGCATGTCTGCCAGCTTGTTCCACTTCTTGAGGTCAGTCACTTGCTGCATCCCCCCCATCTCGTTGATCAGCTGGACGAAGCAGGCCAGGTCGAGCTCGCAGCCTCCTGGTGTCCACGTGTGCCAGGCAGCAGAGGGGGGGAAAGGGAAACACAGGAGCAGGTTAGGAAAGACGCAGGGGGCTCGCATCAAGCTTGCGACTGCGCTGGGCACACACGGGACGTGCTACCCATACAGCTCCATTCACCTGGGAACCAGAGCAGGTCTGTCCCTATGTCGTACACCTCCTGCTAAAGATGGGCGTACACCACTGTCTTGCTAGCTTAATTCATTCAGCAGATCATATTTTGCTATTTACAACAGTCTCCCCCATGGTTAACTTTGCTCTCCTCCTCGAGTTTCATTCCCTTCTCTTCTCAGAGCACCCTCAGCCATCTCCTGACACGCACCTTTCCCCTGGTTGCTGCCCTAAAGCCAGGGAGATGAGAGCAGCCCAGCTCTTGAAAAGCCCAAATACTCCCACCCTCCCCTCACCCGCCACCAGTCCCACGTCTGGTTTATACCAGAAAGAAGCAAAACAAGCATCAAGATGGGTACAAGCAACAAAAAAGACAAGTATCTACACTTTTTGGAGGTCAAACATCGAATATCTAACGTCTGCACAACGTCTGAATTCAATTAGTATTTAAAAGGAGCACAGTAACATCATTAATTTCACTGAGTAGAAAAATCCTTAAAAGGGAGGCAGGGAGTTGTTTAGGGTTGGTGCCTGCAACTGCATACAAAAAGTTCCAGACACATTTTTTGCTTCCAGTTTGAGGCCATCCGTATTTCATACTCCATGATGTTTTTTATGTTTCAAGATGACTAGCACATTTCACACTTCAGTCAAAAATAAAAATGGAGGATTATACAAACCGCAGCATAAAACAGCCAGAGGGCCGAGAAACAATGAAAGAAACATCACAAATACTCTCAAAAGCACAGAAATAAATCATCAGTAGGAAGAGTGAAGAAATGGACCAAAGACCACCTACAGTTCAACAGGACACTGCTGAGGGAAAATAGAGAAGTAACACAAAGTTTGTGTCGACATCGCTGCCACCACATTGTCTCTCCTTCCCCTTTGTCTTTGAGAAAAGCAGAAAGTCGTTATGCCATAGCCGTTTCAGAGCACGCAGAAATGCTATTATACAACAGAGAAGTGCAAGAAGCAGCGTTGTAGTAAATATTTAGTGTTGGGGGCCCAGCTACAGCATCTTAAGCGCCAGTCGCATCATCTCGCTTGCCAGCGTGAGCAGCGTTACTTTCCTCAAACTACCCCGTGCTGCATCTCAAACGCTTCACAGAACATCCCAATTTTCCTTCTTCCCTCTGCTTTCCCCTCTCCCACCACTTGCGCCAGCCCAGTGAGGAGGGAGGCTCAGCAGTGTAAACCTGCGTGCAACATTTTGGGATGACAACAGTGGTGACCGAGGCAGAGCCGCTCCAGAGGCTGCTCACTAAATGCTGCCCGCACAGTGCTGAAAAGAGGGGAAAGGATTTTGGCTGTAGCTAAAAGCAAGGGTAAGGCTTTGTGGAGCACATGACAAGGGTGGAGGCTGAGCCATGGGGCAGCAGATTTATCCCAGTTAGTAATCTGAGGGAGAAATGGAGGTGTCAAAATGGATAAGTCTTGAAGCTGAGAAAAGCATAATTGGAAAAAAAAAGGTTTGAAAGGTTTCTTTCCTCTTTTATCTTCCCCATAAAATAACCTTTTTTTCCCCCCCCCCAAGCAGGCCTCTATTACAGGCTATTCCTTTTTTGGTCTAGTGTTTTTTATGCACAGTTCACAAATAAGCTGAAGGAATAATTTAAGACGGCTTTCCATCCCAACAGATTCAGCGACCTACATAAACCTGAGTCACACATGCCTAACTTTGAAAGAAGAATGGTCCAGGTTTAATGATATCCGTGCTCTCCATGGGACAAATAGCGCAGACCCAGCTTAAGGACCTAGTTTTAACACCGCTTATGAGCTATTTAAGAAGTGCAATTTTCTCCCGCAGTATTAGGGCTTGTGTAGCGCATCATTCAGCCGCAGCCTGGCCCATCCTGCAGATCCTCCACAGAGCCAGCTACAGCTAAGGTTTACAAAAAGGTCCTCATTATAACTCCATTTCACACAGTCGTAACTTCTGGAAGCATTTATACCTCAGGCTGATGTCTTCCAGGATTGACCTAGGCATGTTTCTTACATTTTTTTTGAAAGGCCGAAGGAAAAAAATTTAAAAAGGAGTTTTCAACCCATTTATAAGCACCTACAGAAAAATGGCTTAAGTAGGAGATCTGGCACATTATATGCAGAAGTAGTATCTGACTTTTTTTTTTTAATTGTCTTAATTTCACTAAGTTAGGAATATTTTTAAATTGCTTAGTAAGCAAGATAATTAAAAAAAAATAACCTTAAATCGTCAGGTATGCATTTAATACCAAATGCTGGCACTACAAAAGCTGCTGGCAAAACTCCCACTTACTTCAATGGAAACGTGATCTGGCCCTGAAAGGAGGGATACGCATGCATGTCTACTTAAATAAGCGTGCATTCATCACCACAGATTAATTGATGTCTGTCCTGCCAGAACCAAGAGATTTGTCATCTCTGTGCACTGATCATCTCCAGTTTTTGCCTCAGTTTCGTTTTTAATTTTAAACACAAGATAGGTAGGAAATTCACTGCAGAAAGGACACATAGGATGCAAATTTTATAAGGGACCACTATTTGCTCCAGTTATATGGCACCCAGCAGAATAGAATCTTTGCCTATTAATTAGGTTCTTAGGTGCTTAAATAATACAAATAATTAACAGTAATGCCGTCTTAATGCCGAGTTAAGGTATTTCATTAAAAAGTTAACATTGTTCCAGGAGCTTTAAGCGAGCTGTCTTGCACATTTCCTTCTCTCTCTTGCCAATGTAAATTTAATTCATTATTCTTCTCTATTAGCATACAACCATTGCATACATTAAGCATACAAAATGTTCACTTATTGCTGCTTGAGTGATTTTAATTTTCAGATTTCCTTGAACGTTTTTGCACGGCTGTCGCAACAGAGCGCCAGCCCTCCTTCCTCCTCCTCAAATCCCGCCGCTTCTCTGCTGTGCCCTGCATCGCTTCACGATAAACTCCGCAATCTCTCTGTGTGCGTTTATGCATTTTCACTCCCTTACCATATGTGACTTAAAGTAAAGTTTGAAAAGGTGGCTGGGGAGGAGGATGCTGTGAACAGTTTAAACAGAAACGTGTGTATTTTAATCCAACCAGTGCTGCTAGCTGCCTCTGATCGGATAATGCCTCAAAGGCAAGACTGTAAGGCAAAACTGTAGCCTCAAGTTGCAACACGCAGATCCTGTGAGCTCTGCCTCAAAACGCTTCAAAAACACAGGGGAGGGCTAACAAAAATTAAAACCCCAAGTTTGTTACTACGCCACTCCTGCAGACGCAGTGGAGATGGAGGCTGCTAGCTCAAGAGTTCATTTGTATGCTGCTGTTGTCATGTTTTTACAAACTATTGTCACATTTTTGTCACGTGTCATATTTGACAGCAGACCATAAACCAAGAATTCTGTTAAATAAGTGATTCTCACTCAGGCATTAGCCCTGGCAGACACCTGCTGGGAGAAATAATGAAACCTCCATTTTGCAATCAACCACATTTTACTGCCTATTCTTGACACTTAATGGTTGTTAAATGTCAGCAGGTCACTGCAAATTTGTGATTTTAAGTGTCTGAGTACCCA
Source organism: Mesitornis unicolor (assembly GCF_000695765.1). Lineage (NCBI taxonomy): Eukaryota > Metazoa > Chordata > Aves > Mesitornithiformes > Mesitornithidae > Mesitornis > Mesitornis unicolor. The sequence goes on from NW_010190956.1 coordinate 47,299, forward strand.
AATAGAAGTCAGTTCTGAGATATTTCTTTTCCGCCTTTAGTTAAATGCTTTCAGAGGAATGGGGAAAAAAAAATTGTATTCAAGCTTGGCAGCATTTCAACCTGTTTGGAAAGCATCTCTGGAAAGGTCCGAAAAATATTCTGAGACAACACTTAAACGGAGGCTATCAATACCCGTAGTTGTACTACCTACAAAATAAAATAAACAGCAGGGAAAGGAGAAGATCCTGGAATCTGGAGACGAAGACCCCAGGCAGCATTTTTTAACCTGGGTGAAATCAAGAGCTGGCAGGAGGATGGTGATGATTTAAGGACTCCTGGGAAAGTTCTCCAGCAATGATGCATAAAGAGTTACTATGTCTGTAAACACAGTGCCTGCCCGATGGAGAAAGAGAGATATGCAGAGCTCTGCAGTGTTAATTAACAGGGGCTGGGTTAAGCATAAAGGCAAACGGAGCACAAAGTTGCACACGGACACCAACAAGCAGCAGCAGCGGCAAAACAAGGCCAACGAAGGCACGCCCTTACCTATGAGTGGGAGTTCGTCCATGGTAATGCCCTGAGATTTGAGGTGCTTCTTGATACAGGCCAGCCGCTGCACGTTGGGTCCCCAGCGCCGGCCTAGCTTGTGTATGTGCTGAATCTGTGTCACAAACCGCATTTCGTCGTTTAGCTTGCACTCAGGTCTCCAGTCTGGAGGAGGAATCACCCTGCACATTCCATACTTCTCTACCTGAGCTCGGACTGACTCAATGTATATCAGTGGGTCATGAAATTCCTTGGTGGAGGGCCTAAGGATGGGAATCTCCCCCAGCATCCCCCACCCAGACTTACTACTGCCCTTTTCGTGCTTTCCCATTGAGTCTTGTGGCTTGTGCAAGGACTCCGCTTGAGAGGTAGAACGATTTTCACAGGAGGCATTTTCAGTTTTGCCATGTGCTTGTTTCCCTGGCGTACTCTTTCCAGCAGTGGCTCTTTTCGGCCGATTTCTTTCCAAACTCTTCTCTGGCACTTCCTTTTTAAGGTGTCCATTCAGCAAAGGCTTTTCCATGGCTGCCTTTTTGCTGGCAGCTTCTGCCAAGTTGATGGCCCCTTTCATCCTCTTGGTGGGCGACTGTATTTTGTCTATGTGATTCATCTCTTCCAGCCTCCTCTTCGAATTGCGCAGCCCCTCCCTCAACTGTCTCCCCACCTCCTTAGTGCATGTCTTTTGGTTCAACTTGCCATTGACTTTTACACCATTAACAGCGGTATTGTTAGACTTGGATGCTCCAAGGGATAGCACCTGTTTGCGGGTTTTTGCATTGCTACTTTCTAGTTTCCCTGAGATTGTGTGGTTGACAGGTGAACTGGGTTTGTGGTGATGTAGTTTGGTTTCCTTGACCAGTTCTTTCTTGGCTTTGGTGTATGTGACAGTTCCCTTTGTCACTGTTGCAGTGTACTTCACAGTTTTGGACGGTGAAGGTCTGACTTCTCTCATCTTTTTGGCACTGGCTGCATTTGCACTCGGAGATGACATTCGAGTGATCCCGTTGACTTTAGAAACCTGCGATGCCAGGAGTTGTTGCAGGGGGAGCAGAAGGAAGGAAACAGAAAACAGAAAAGTAAATTAATAACGTTACCACTCAGCCACAGCGTCCCAGTCACCGGACAACCATACTCTGCAGTCCTGACTCCCGGCCCCTTCGTGCAATCTTCATATACTGGTTTTCACCCAGGCAGGAGGAGGGACTGGGCATTTATAATAAACAAACAAGAACAGAAATGTATTTTTTAAAAATGAACTAAAATGTCCCCAGAAAGCCAATCTTGCTTTTGAAATGTATGAAGCCTCTGGCTTAAGAAGGGTAAGGTCCCTTACTTGTGCTATCCTTTTCTTGTCTACCAGAAGGACTGTTATGGTATCACAAACACAGGTAGTTTGATTTACAAATTAATTCTTTCATTATCTCCTTTTCTGGCCCTCAGACACTATCTCTCTCCCACCCAACTTCCCTGAAGTGCACACACAGTTTACTGTTTCTTAGCAGACAAACCAGCCAGCATTTACCATCTACCCTGACTGACATGGGCACGTTCTGCAAAAAACCCACACACTGAGATTCAAACCAACCTCCTATCTATACATACATATAAAAAAGAGATACTGAACACATTATGCAACCAACAGATCAGGATGGCCATGAAGGATCCAGCCTGTAATATATATTAAATCTTGGGAGGCATCCATCTTGTTGCTGGAGTCATTAATTTGAAATAAAAATGTATAGAGTAGTTCAATTTCTTTTATTTTTAAGTTTGATATCTGGGCAGTTTTGCTGACACACATTTTATTACATCATATTCAGCACTAATGTGTCAATGCAACTTAAAACTGCTGGACTCCACTGCCTTCTGTCAGACCCTTGAACCCAGCCATGAAACTAAAATTTGTATTTTAACTATAAGACAGGTTAAGCACTGAAAGCAACCCACAGCTTCGAAGGGAACTGTGATGGCTCAGCACTGCCAAAACTAAGCTCCACTACTAAGAAAATGAAGTTCAAGTTTCAACCTCAAACAAATTTCAGCATTTAAACAAGTTTAAACAATGTTTTCTCATCCTCTTAAACTACTGCGAGAGCAGAAAAATACATCCAAAAATCAGGAGTACTGATAAATGTGCTCAAAGTGAAAGCATACAGTAAAATCATCCCTCATCAGCACCTCAGGTGAGTAACACCATTCCTGCAAAGTTTTAATACTTCCCTGGGGGATTTCCAAATACTTGCCAAATTAGTAAGCATGGCAGCTTCTCTTAAATAAATGCAAGAACTGTAGTCACTTACAAAGTAGGGATAAAATGTTATAAAATAGGGATCAAACTGAGACTGAAGAGATCGTGCTATGATCTTGCATTAAGTGATTTGTAGAAGAGGAACCGGAATTTGGGATTCTGCATACACACACACACACACACACGTATGTGCATACGCACATTTACTGTGTGCATTTTCTCCTCTGTGCTCCAGAAGCAGGAGCAGAAGTGATGCCCTTTTAAAACCCACCCATATTCTTGTCCCTCCTGTGCTTCCAAGGTAGAAACGCTTAAGGAAAACGCAGTTAACTCATGACATGAGTTTTTACCTTGAGCTTTCAAAGATGTATGAGATACCATCTGGAAAGCAAACACTTGCTAGCAGAAATGCATTTAACCATTTCCCTTGAAATTTAGGCAGTATTCTGCATTTGAAATGGAAGTCTGGGTTTGACTTTTACCGAGCTTCTTCACACCACAGAGCAGACCTGAGTAGAGAGCTGCTGAGACACTGCCTCCTGCAGTCACAACAAGCATTGAACATCTCTGGCTTTATAAATAGCCAGGAGTATCGATTACAGATTTCATCCAGACTGATAAAAACTGATAGAGAATTGGGAGGGGAAGGTAATCTGGGTGACAGCAATCATGAAATGAGTTTTCAATTCCAAGATGTGACAACAGCAGAGAAAGGACAACAGACTCTTAAAAAAAAAACAATCACAAAGCAATTCCCACTCAAAGAAGGGGCACAAAGCACAGGCCATTATGCCTGTTCACAAAGTTCTCTCGTGACTGGAAAATTAGGAAAATAATCACAGTAAAAAGTCAAAACACAATCATACAACTAAGGGCAACTACATAGGAACAGCAAAAGCATGCATGGGTAAAACCAGAAAGGCCAAGGAATTAAAAGAAACTTCAGTTAGCAAGGGACGTAAAATGAAACACAAAATATTCTAGAAACGCTCTTAAAAATACAAGGACAACAAAGAACAGCAGACATCAACCACCACACAAGGAAGGAAAACAAGCACAACAGTCTGGCTAAAGTGTACGTGCTTCTTTCGCATTAGCCTTCACCAAAAGTACCACTAACTGAATACTTACCAGGTATGTAACACAACCAATTTCAGCAAAAGAGCTAGGAAGGCGACCCCAGCAAGCTAAAGTGTCTACCTAACTTCAAACCCTAAAATTATTGTGGAACAAATCATCAGACAGTTAATTTGTAAACACACAAGCAATAAATAAGAATTTAAAAACAAAAAAAATAATAAAAACCACCACCATCATCCCCCCCCGCTTTTGCCAAAACAGCACATCAAGCCAAGTTAATAATCTTCTGACACTTGGCTGCGTAGGCAAAGAAGCACCTCTGCTTCAGCAGGGCTTCAGTCACTGTCCCACAGGACCTCACATCAAACAAGCTCTGGAGACACGTCCTAGACATAATTACTCTAAAGTGGCTACCAAGGGATTAAAGAAAGTCACGGGAGAAGCTATCGCTGCCATAATTCACTGCCATCCTGGGACGGCATTTCAGGTGACTTCCTGCAGGGACTTGTCTCGGCTTTGGTTCTACCCAGTACTTCCATCAGGAACTTGGATTACTGTTAAAACTGCCAGTGACACTCACCTGCAATGCAAGGTGCTCTGCAGACAGGGTCAAAACCCAAGGCACTCTTGAATTTATCTCAGAACGTATCTACAATAAGAGGAAGTGCTACTTTTAGGAAGGACAAATCAAATAGTGTCAGGGAGGAATAACATTTGGGGACCATAGTGAGCTGCAAAACTCAATGGTGGCACACAGCACAAAAAACTCCTTCTGAGACCTATTACTAAGAACACTGAAAGCAAGGGACAGGAGCACTGACTTTCCTACACAGGGCTAGAGCCAGCACTGGGCCCACACTGTGTGAAAACTTCAGACAGTGGAGCAAATCTAAAAGAACACAAAATGCTCAGGTATTTGGAAAATGTGATCTTTACTGAAAAGCCAAGGGCTTGTTTGGTCTGAAAGAGATGACTATGGGACAACTCTGTAATGGTCTTGCAATGCACAAGGAGCTCTTCTGAAAAGAGACAAAAAATGCTCTTTCTGTGTTCAGTAGGAAAAGCTGGGGGGAAAAACCCTTTAATTGCCTACAAAGATGATCTGAGGCACAGCTTGGAAAACTTTCTCATTGATAGGAAAGCAAAATGCTGGAACAAGCTGTCAATGGATGCTGTGGAGGCTCCTCCATGGGAATTTTCCAGAAGGTTTCAAGGAGGCTGCAGCTGTATTACTGTGCTGTCAGGTACAGCCAAGAAAACACCTCAGAGCAGGCAGTCGGGCTGTATGGAGGCATCCTGTCACTCCAGCTTTCCTGTGATTACTCTTTTTTAAAAAGCTGTGACCACAGCTGTGGTCTCAAGGCACTGTTCAGCAAGGGGTGCTGACAGAGGGCCTGCGAACTAAACACAGCCACGGAGAAAGGCAGGATCCTCACAGGTCCTCCTCTTCAAAGGAAAACATGCCAGCAGCACCGTCAGCTTTAGGCCAGAATGAAAACTGCCAAGATACAAACTCCTGGAAAACTGAATTAAGAAAACAGCAACTTATCACAACTCTTTGGAGCTGTTACAAAACCTCCGCACAATGAAAGCTTGGATCTCTCAGGGCCAAATCTTGAACTGAATGGGTACATAAGCTTTGGCTATCTAACCTCCAATCCTAGATCACAGGCATGCTATTTTGAGTTTTTATTTAAACTCGGAGGCATTATTCAATGATGAACAGGTCCTGAAGTAGAGAATACTTGGCTTTGAGAATACCATAAGGAATTCACTTATTTCTTTCTGGTTGCTAACTAAGGAGACCCCGCAAGAAAGAAACACTGCTGAGAACTTCCTCAGGAGCATCGTCTTTCCAGAGCAGACACAACACAATGGTTTTCAAATGCTTTTCCCTCTTCCCTCCCCAAATGCCCACAGGCATCCTGAGTGTTTTCAGAGAGGACAGCATAACGTTTAAGATACAAGAGCACTATATAGACCAGAGCAGACCATGCTTCAAACACGAATAGGCTGCAACAAACGTCTTCCAGCGGGAAACAAGTGGAACAAACAACGTGGTCACAGCCCACCATCAAAGCCAGAGGTGGATTCAGGATTTCACACTGACAAATGTGAAATTCTGGCTAGTCAGTCATCACCTACATGTTCCTGGCCTGCGCTTGTCTCTGAGGACCCATCAGACGATTGGAACCAAAAGAAACAAGAAATTGCGGTAGGCATTTTCTTACCTTTCTACTGTTGATATGTCTCCCCCAAAACCAAACATACACACACAGAGTCAGCCTAAAAAACTGGCCACACTGCCAGGTGCACAGGTTCACCAAATGGGGGTCTATGCCACAGCTCCATCCCGAGGCAGTGCTTACACTGAGCACATAAGAAAGAAGTCAATTTAATTCAAAATAGTAACAAAGTGATCGACATTAGCCTTACATGACTTGAACTAAAGGTGAAACTAGGGATATGAATAAGCTTATCTTTGCTTTTCCGCTACCTTCTCAGTTTTGCTGACCTGTATTTGCCTTCAGACCACTCTTTTCTCCACTTTACTGAACACTTGCCTTGCAGCAAAGATGGTATCACAGATTTTAAATGTTGTCTTTAAAAAGCAAATGGGACCAGCATATAGTTTTGCAGCAACTTTTTTGTTGGATTTGAACTGGTCTACATACACACCTCCACATAGCACCGAGGATCCATCCTCCAGACACATACACACATACACACAAAGTCAACAAACAGCTTGTTAGATAACAACTACAGTAATAACAGCAACGTTAGCAATACCAACAGCAGTTCTGGTCCCAAACAAATTCAAGTTTATGCAGCTGATCTTGAATTCATTCATAAAAATGCTTCTGTGTTGACTGGAGTTTTGCAGAGCTAAATTACCATATTAGGCCAAGAGAGGGCCCCACTGAACTACATTTCCTTTGCCCACAACCCCTCTGAAGTAGGGGATTGGGGAAGATAGCGAGGGAGGAAGAAAGTGAGAGAGGGAACATGTGACAAGTGTGAGTGCACACCAGAAAAGGGGGAAAAAAAGAATGAGAGGAAAAAAGAAAATCTTGGGCAATTTCTAGTGTTCTGCCTTTATTTTCTGTAAGACTAAACAGAACAAAACCACACACGAATAAGCCACGTAAATGCACGAGAACAAGGAGCAAAAACACACTGGAGGGAGGAAGAACATGTGGCTGGCACCCTGGGAAAACAGCTCTCCTTTTGGAAAGTAGTGAAAACGTCGACAAAGACTCAGCACAAGGGCAGGAAATTCAGTAATGTCACATAACTGGCAAGTCCAAGTTTTGCACAAAGCTATGTCTTTCTGTCAGGCGAAAAGCATAATCCACCTTTAATTAGTTACAGACACATTTTCAATAAAATCGGTAAGAAATTACTTGTGTTACTGTGGGTTGCAGGAGAAAATTTAAATGCCTAACCTTTCTTTTTTTAAAAAAATACTCATCTCAGCTTACAGGCCCCTTATTTTCTGAAGCTTGAGGACCACTCCGTGAAGTATCTGTGTGATGTGACTGTTGTTGTACCGCACTGCTTTCGAATTTATCTCAATTCTGCGTAGCTCGATTGAAAACATCTAATACTCTATGAAGCAAAACTGACTTGGATCACGGACAAAATCTTTTTACACCTGTCTTTTCCTTTCTCAGAACTACCTTCACAAGTGATGGCAGTTGATTTTCACACGAATTTTAACCATTCATACTTTGATGATACAACTTCTAAGCATTTCACGCAAGTGTTCCAGTGAGTTAAAATGACTGCGTGGGAAGCGCATCCTTATCCTCTGGAAAACTTGTTCAATGTGAAGAGCTCACGGCAGAGCATGTAACAGCAAGGACCACAGGATGCTGGTATTCACAAAAAAGAAAGCCAAAAGGATGCAAAAGAAGGCAGGCATACAAGCCAATGGCTAGATAAGCAAAAACTGCCATGAGGGAATAGAGAAGGGAAGTCTTACAGAGGTACAGAGAAATATACTGTAGATAACCTTCAGGATCTCAAATTTGATTTAGAAGGTAATATAAATATGGTGGAGGCACTTCAGAAGAAGCTAAACACCACTGAGCATGGAAGATTTCCTTTGCCATTTTTAATTTCCAAACCTACGACTAAAAGGTGCTATTTAAGGCCCTGACAGCCCTACAAGATGGGAATTCCAGCTCCACTGAAGTCCAGGCCAGCCCAGATAGAAGAAAAACCTTGAGATGCTGCAAATAAAGACTGCCTGGCTTGACTTGAGAACTGGCCTGAGACTTGAGAATTGGCCTGCTGACAACTAACCACTGCAGAAAAATCCACGGCATAAGTGCAGCAAGCGCTCTGTACTGCATTGCCCTAGTGCAGGTACCCTGCTAACCCAGCCCCCAACCAAATAAGGACACTGGCCAGGGATTTTGAAAGTCTTTTATAAAAAACTGATTTTACAGTTGCTATTTTAGGAGCCTTTGATTCAGTCATCAAAAATAGACGGAGATGGACTGTGCCCAAACACCAGTCACTAGCACCAAAAGACTGGTCTGCTAAACTTCCACACCCACGTACAAGTCGGCTTGAGACAAACCTCTTGCTGAATTATTTTTGCTGGTTTTCAACCAGGTAATATGAAAGTCTGAATTTCTCCCCACCTGGTACGGCCACTGAGAAGGAGGTAATATCCTAGAGCACCTTCTTTATGCAGCAGGCAAAACATTTTTCCTGGACTCTGAGGTTTATGTTGCCCCCACGCAATACAAGACATCTGAGTGCAACATCAGCTTCTCTGCAACACCAGTAAGCCTCCAAGATAACCCGAGCAGAGCAGCCATACACAAAAGGAGTTCATTTTTCCACGTGCTGCCAGCCTTGGCACTGTCAGCAGAGAGGCTAACAAGAGCGCCAGTCAGAAAGGTTTAATGAACAGCCATGTGAACTTTACTCTTTCATATGTATACACTGGATAAGACACAGGGTTGTAAAGCATGCTTTATCACACTGACTTCCAATGTATGCATCACTTTTCTTTTTTCCTTCTCTCTTTCTCTCTCTTTCACTGAAAATTAACTCCCTGCTGTCTCCAGAGCACTCTTTTAAGGACTGCCACGTTCGCTCTATGCCAAGCAGTAGAAAATGGAGATAGCACCTTAAAAGTCTGCGTTTCCCATGTGTCCACAGTGGAGTGCAATTTATTACCTGTTTCCTTAAGTCCTGAGCCGATCTATGAAGAGTGTGGTGGTTGTTAGCGGTGAGCCCTTTCGTAGAGGAGCCAGTGTTTGTAGTAGGATGGTGATTAGCAGCAGCCTGGTCTTTTCGGCTCTCGGCCTTATGTTCGCTGTTCCTCTCCTTCCCTGGTGTGGCCTCTTTGCTTTTGTGTTTCTGAGCAGGTTCTTTCTCCTTCGATGATTTGCTGGACCCATTGAAAACTGAGAAGAGAGAAAAATCAGACTATTAAGGGGAAAAAAAAGAAAAAAAACCCCAAACATACAAGACAAAACTCTTCCTTCAAAACAACCCAACTTCCTCTGCTGTCAGTGTTGGATATTTAGTGAGTGTCTTCTTATATCTTAAAATAAAATTGACACAGAAATAGAAGCACCGTATTGCATATTTCTTTATATGAACAGATTTACCAAAGTACTTCCTTTGCTTGTTAACACACATTATCTTCAATACCCAAATTAAAACATACAAGGTATATTACTGTTTTGATTGACCTAAATTTAGACTTATCAGTTTGATTTTTATTTATGACAGTTTTAATTAACTTCTTGCTGTTGCAGCAAGGAAGTTCTAAACATAACCTAAACAGAAAGAGGGTTTATTTTTACATTAATGCAAAAGAAAAGAAATGTTCCACAAAACAGCATGCTTTGTTTTCATCAGTATCCAAACTGCTGAACGAAACTGACAGCAGTTTGCCTATAGCAGATAAGCTGCAAATAGAAAAAAGGTACTTCTGCAAAAAAGGAAAAATACTAAAGCCATTTTGGAACTTCTGCTGAAGTGAAGGGGTAAGAAAACACAGAACGGAAGACATTGGTTTTGGTACAATAAATATTATGCAAATGTATACAAGTCTATCTCAGTGAGTTCAGTCCTGCTGCTGAATTTACTTAAGAATAGTCACTGCTCTTTTTTGTCAAGGCACATGAAAAGTTGAGGTCAAAAAGACACATGTCGCATTTCTCTGTTTGTTTGTTAATCAAAAATATGGTAAATTTATGCCAGTGCTTCCCCCCTCTTCAGTGAAGCACTTGACAGAGGGCCGTGCAGCTTGTGATCTAACACCCACAGCGGCAAGTGCCCTCCTGCCTTCTCTATTTTAAGATTTATATTATTTGATACATATTTTTATACTCTTTTTTTCATTTTATATGAATGATTTGATACTATACCTTTTTCTGATATTTGATACATATTTTTATACTTATCTACTCTTGGTTTTCACCCCTGCCTTTTTTGACATGGTTTAGGAAAGGATGTAAGTAAGAAAACTGAAAAATACTTAACAGCACAGGTATCTAGATTTCATATCTATTACACACAACACACACATCTACTTGGGAATAACAACTAAATGAATGAAGTTTGGGGTTTTTTTCTTGTGGAATGAAAGCCTTCTTTTGCCACTAAACATGATACACCCACGATACATACCTTTTTATCTAAATTGCAAAGCTTAGCTGTCTCTACAGATGTTCTGTAGTGTTACAGTATCGGCAGCAGTAAGAGTAGTAATAAATAACCAATAATCCTGCTGGACAGAAAAAGGGCATCTAAGCTGCTTCTGAGTAGACACCTAACTCCAAACCTTCCCAACCAGCTATCTACCTTTCCACCACACCTCCAAAAGCCAAACCTCCAGCAAGCTATTGACAAAACTGCAATTGCTTTTCCTTCTGTCTTGCATAAATAGAGTAAGAATGAGAGAAAAGCCGTCAGCAGCGAAGTCACCGCAGATGTCCCCATGGCTCTGTCACTCCTGGGCTCAGGAGCAGCCAGCGCCACCCCAGCCAGCCCAGGGTTTCTCAGCGAAAGTTGCGCAACCCCCGAAGCACGACTCTTTATTTTTAATAAGATATAGCCTAAACAACCAATGGCAGCTTAGTTAGCATGTGTTTCATCACTAAGAGTGGTATTTTCCTTCAGAAGGAACAAATTGTACATACTGATCTACTCATACAGAAACGTTAAGTCAGAAAGTGCCGTTTTCTGCATTCAGTTGCCACTTTATAAACTGAAAATTACTAAAACAGAAAACACAGCCAAAAAGCCAAATTGTGTACTTTTATGATTCACAAAAAAAAAAAACAAACCCTCGGCGAACATGAGACAAGGTATATTTTATATGCAACAGCTCATTAATTTTAAGTGTCGTGGGAACCCTGCCAGTTTTACCCTCTGAGTAATTATCTTTTGTCTTAATTTGTAAGATTCTTGAAAGGGGGAAGAGAGAAACGGCAGAGAAAAAGCGTTCAGTCTCATACGAAAAGCTTAAAATGCTTAAAGCCTGGAAACACAATAAAAAGGGAGAAGTAGATGCAAAACACTCCTAGTCAAGCTCTCTCTAGTTAAACTGTAGATGGTATCGGTTTCTATAAAAATCAGTGTTTGTTTCTTCCAACACCCAGATTATTGTTATATCCAGCCAGACACGTATAAAAACCGTCCTGCAATAATAAGTTCTTCAAAATTCACAAACATATTATGTGAACAGGTATCAAAACATTAACTTGATTAATTACAGAACACTACCACAAGCCAAGCATTTGGAGCAGGGGGATGGGAGGAAGTCCCCTGGACTATGATTTTGCTCCCATCTGAGTTAAAATGTACAAGTCAGTTATTTGGAGTTAGAGAGTGCAACACAGGATTAAACTCTGGCCCGAATAGCTACTAAGACAGTTCAGTGAAAAGGTGGTTTCACCAGGAAGGACCAAAACCCCCCCAAAGAAATCTCACCACTGAAGAATAATTGGTAATAAGACAAAAATGGCCACTTCTCAAAGGAAAGGAAACATTAAAACCCTTCAAAATCAAAACTCTGCACTAAATATTGCTGAAACCCATTCTGATTTAACAGTAAAATGTTTACTAATTCTTTTGTGTCTTCTTATGCAGCAAATCTCCTTCATGCCTCTGCCAGCTCTTCAGTATTTCTGAGGCATTCAGAAAAGCAGAAATAGTGTACCTTACTAAGCCCACATGTAGACATGTCCCAGCTACAGTCTCCCATCCTAGGGATAACTCTGACATGCACAATATCCAACGTTTTTAAATAATTCATTTAGTTATTTCCATTATTTTTTTCCTTGTGAAAGAGTAGTCAATAAAGGTCTCATCACTGAAGCAGTAACCTCATTCAAAAACAGAAAGACAGAAAAAAGTCCAACCCACATGAGTGGTGTCACTCACATTATTAAAGCAGAAATCTTTTGTCATCTTGAATTATGACCATTTTATGCTATTTTAACCAGCTTTATGTTTCCACAACAGCTTTTAGTTAAAAGTAACGGCACTACCAACAAATAATTAAAAATACAAGTAAATTATTAGTGCTCAGAGACACTTCAAATAGAATAAATGGATATCCTTTTATCCATATCTAGCTGAATGCTCATTCTCAAAATGCCGTGTCCTCCACAGCAATTATTACTATTATTAAGCTGAAACAATAAGAGTCCCAGAGTGAAATACTTGTGGGTCTTTTGGTTAGCCATGATGATCAAATGCAAAGAAACCGAACCACTTACATTCAAAACTCACAAGCACTGAGTGTTTTTAAACCACTGATATAATTTACGGCAGCAGAGCAAAACCTTATGGCAGGCGTGATCCCCACAGATGCATCACAGCGCTCTCTGCATCGGGGGAACTGGACTCTGGGCACCAATATTCACCCAAGATCCCACACAGGGACTTCGGGGTATCCTCATTTGAAATTGTGATAAAGAATCCCTAAAAAAATGAATGCCAACTGTGTGTGTACCAGGTGCAGCTATAATAATGGCTAAAATATTTTTAGATCAAGTAAAGCCATAACTGTGCTCAATTACTACAGATTAACTAAGCATTTACTAGAGGAACTGACACTGTAGTGAGCTATAAACATTTATTGGTTTTCAGCAATTTTCTAAAGTATTCCTACAAACGAATTTGCATGCAAATATTTTACAGGACACATCTGGCCAGCCATTCAGAAGTCTATTTGTAATACGTACAGTAACCAGGATGGCACTGCGTAAGCAGCAGCATTACTGGACTGGGTTCAGCCAACAGCTGACTCCATGGACAAAGCTTTCTCTCCCAAGCCCTCCCAGAGTTTATTTCAGCACCAGATATACTTTATACATTAGCTAACAGGGAACTCCACTGCACAGACAGCAGAGTACTGAAGTATGAACCCTTATGTTTTATACTGGTGTCTGGAAGATAACAGCAGAGACCATACATGCACACACATATGTTGCAGAGCTCGTGCCGCGTAAAGCAAGTGATTGCACATTCATAAAACTATCCAAAACAAAGAGGGAAGGTAAGAGTGAAAGGGAGAAGTTTTGTTTTCAGAAGGAGAAAAGGGAGCCTTGCCAAAGCTGTGAACCCGAGCCAGCTATTCCAATGCAAACCTCATGTTGTTACATAGATCATGTTTGGGAAGAGATGTAATATTAATCAACTCTCTGGCATTAAGTATCCGTTACTGTACAAAAACATTCTTGCTCTGGCTTTAATTCAGTTTTAAGTCACTGTGAAAACATTTATGTGGCTCTCAAACTGCCTTAAAAGACCCAGGCAATAATTCTTCTCCCTTCCCAGAGGACCTAAAACAATGATCCACTTCCATAAAACAGAAGTATTTTAATACTGCCGATTGTTTTCCTTAAGTGTTGGGTACATTCAGACTTCTATAAACCACTTCCAGAGGTAGACTCTGTCTTCTGGAGCCACCCCCCAACACGATCCACCTACTCGAGGTCAGTTGAAGGACTTCTGGAGAAAAGGATACCCTGACCTGGAAACGTGTGGTGCCACTGTTTCGGCACTTCTCCAGCCCTAAGCCAAGGCTAAGCAATTTGTCCACGGTCAACTCTGCAATGAAATTTCCATAGCTGCGTGCTACCAGGAGTCAAACAGGAGAACCATGGCAGATAACACTGCATTTCTTTTAGTTGCTATCAATAATGCAGCTTAAAACCCTACGTGCACAGGAAGATACTGGGCCACTGAGAGAAGCGTTATTGGTATGACACACCATGCCACTGCTTGCAAAAATTCAATTCCAAGTGTCTCATCTTAGCACAAATTCATTACTCTCACCTCACCATTACGACATAAACAACACCAAGAGGGTCACTCGCTAAGCAGCAAGTCCATACAAGAAGTGTCTGTCTGTTATCACCAGTCTCTCACCAGGATAACAATTCAATTTTTTTGAGCAACTTCCAGCTCCTCTATTCTTCTCCACAGGTCATAATCTAGCTACTGAAAATCCGCAAATCCCCAAATGTGTTGTGCCTGATTTGCATATTTAAATATGCAAATTACGGCAAAACGGGTAATTTTCGTGTTACATATTTTTGCAGAAAAATTAAATGTGCAAAAATGTTTATTGCAACAATTACTGGTTCCATGGTATTTCAACAAAAGGCTGTAAATCATCAAAATAATTGCCTACCCATTAACTATTGTAGCACTCTGCCTGAAATTTTCTCATTCTGCATTTTAGCTGCATGCAAAAAATATTTTTCTTCTAAACGTTTACCTCTTCAGGACTAATTTCACTAAGAGAGATGCATATGCCTAAGACTCTGTCTTATGTACCCACACAAATATCAAATTCAGTTAAACGCCAAACTGAATCGAGAATTGCAACCATAAATTAGAATGTTCTCACAACACACTCCAACAGTAATGTATGTAAAGGATATGCCATTTATGCCCAAGATATACAAACACTGCATTGCACTATATCCCGAAATAAGAAAAAAACCCCAAGTTATCTATGATCTTTTCCTGCATCATCCTTGTTACCACACGTTAGGAAATTACTCTGCTAAATTATCCATTGCAAATTGAGAAGCGAAACATTCTTCTGTATTTCTGGTGAGCGAGGCAGACAGCACTAAAGCAGAGTATCGTATTTCTAGCGACGCCTGCTTACTACGCACTACTGCCCGATCTGTTTTGAAATCTGAGCCCCAAGAAAAAAGGCGCCTATACAATTTTCTCCCCTGCTCATTGCAGGCAAAAGTCATGCAGAGCAGTTTTTATCCGACCACGTTAACAGAACACAGGGCAGACCAGTAACTGTTTCTGACCCAGTAGGTTTTCTGACACACTGGAGCTGGTTTGATCCAGCTAAGGAAGGAAACAAGACTCTCCCTCCTCATGAAGAAGTCTGCTTACAAATGATGATGGCTAACTTCACTTTCTGAAATGTAAATCAAAACTTAATTATCCATCTCAGGTGTCCGAAGACAACCACGACATTCCCAGGTATGCTGGCCCAGATGTGCACTCCTCTCCACCTTTGAACTGCTGTTCTGGTGTGAGAAATACTTTATTTTGCAACCATCCTTCTTGAAGAAATTAGCCAACCATCATTAGAGGGACTCTAGCTGGCTGCATGTACTTCCTAAGTTGTCTGCACAACTGTATCTGTGTACACTGCTCCTCCTGAGGCCCTTTTCTAGTCCACAAGCCCTTTCAAGTAGAGTAAGGCCTATCCTCTTTTGCTCTTGCGATGGGACTGATAACAGCACAACTCTCTAATTGCATCTGCCAGCTCCCTACCCCAGCCTGCCTAACAAAACACTTGGCACCTGCAAACATTTTCCTTCAGGAGCCTGCAGAGAAAACCTTCTGCTGTGCCACAGAATGAAATCAAAGTAGGATTTATTTAGGCATGAGGAATTCAAAGAATTACTTTTAAAGAAACAGAGACTAAGCCTCCCCTCTTACCTACAACTTGGAATTTCCTCCAAGCAGCGGGGAGGTGTAATTTAGACTCGGTACCTCCCTGTCCCCCAGGGAAGTGGAGCACAGAGAACCTGCTTTCCCTGCACGTCAGCCCGCAGCAGCTGACGACTGAGGCCCTCCTCCCTTCGCATAAGGTCAATTTTCTAATAGATCAATATCTCCTCATGTTCTCCTCCGTGCTGGCAAGATGCCCTGTCATCCAGGCTGTGGTTGAGAAGTTTCTCCCCACACCTGGCCGCTACACTGAAGAAAAAACACATTGTTCAAGACAACACTCCTGCCTGGCTTTTTCCACCGAATTCCTTGCATTCAAAGGCGTGTAATAGTCTCAGACAGACTGATGGCCATTTGAGATGTGTATAGAACACAAGCCAGAAAATAAGCATACCCATCCAAGCAGCACGCTGGGCGTTCTGGATCTAAAGGCGGAGAATTGTGGGGTTCCTACACCCACACTCAAAAGGGTCAGTAATGGGGCTGCAGTTACAACACAGTCATCCAAACCTCTGCTCCATCTGCTGCAATATGCACCATTGCTAATTTTCCATATGTTAATTTTGAAATTCATCACAAACTTACTTAAAAGGTCTGAAGTTAAAAGGGAACTACGTGCTTTTAAAGATGAAATCCTTGACTGAAACAGCAAGAGAGATTTCTCTATTCCAACTAAATGTTCCTATGGTTTCCTAACTGGGAAAATACCCTTTTGAAGTCAGTAGCTATGTGGAGACCAAGTGATTCAGTTGACTAGTTTCTGCCTTTCACTGTTTTATCCACACTATAAATCCAAACTCAATTAACATCATTCTGAGTAAGATCAAAATTCCACATCAAGTTTTAGAAATCTACCCCTCCTGAAAGGACATATGTAATTAAAAGCACAAGCCTCTGCCAATTTTATTGCTGAATTTGTTAGAAAAGTTACCAATTCTATTTCAAAAAAGAGGTCAGACTAGATAACCTCCTAGGGTCTTCTCTAACCTGAAATAATCTATTAATTAGATCCATAGCAAGTAAGAACCACTCACATATTTTACTCTAAAAGAGAACAGTCCTCTTGAAAACAAAAACTGAAAGTCTTTAGACTGTCTGTTGTCTTAGTGAGAATTGTTCATTTTAAGTTTAAGCATGCTGAAAAAGAGAATAATGGGAAGAGTTACATACAGAATCACAGAATCACAGAATGTTAG